>NC_143027.1:4027500-4105000 GCF_057628025.1 Oncorhynchus mykiss
CCAGCGTCGTCCGGGTTAGGGGAGGGTTTGGCCCAGCGTCGTCCGGGTTAGCGGAGGGTTTGGCCCAGCGTCGTCCGGGTTAGGGGAGGGTTTGGCCCAGTGTCGTCCGGGTTAGGGGAGGGTTTGGCCCAGCGTCGTCCAGGTTAGCGGAGGGTTTGGCCCAGTGTCGTCCGGGTTAGGGGAGGGTTTGGCCCAGCGTCGTCCGGGTTAGCGGAGGGTTTGGCCCAGGGTCGTCCGGGTTAGCGGAGGGTTTGGCCGGTCGTGATTCCTTGTGGCGGGACGGGCACCAGCTGGACGGTGTTTCACACATTGGTGCGGCTGACTTCCGGGAGCGAGCAGTGTGTCAAGAAGCAGTACGGCTTGGCAGGGTCGTGTTTCGGAGGATGCATGGCTCTCGACCCTTGCCTCCCCTGAGTCCGTAGGGGAGTTGCAGCGATAGGACAAGAGTGTAACTACTAATTGGATGCCACGAAATTGGGGAGAAAAAGGGGTAAAAGTACAAATAAAAGTTTCACAAAATCAGCAAAAAAAAAAACGTCCTCTCACTGTCAACTGCGTTTATTTTCAGCAAACTTAACATGTGTAAATATTTGTATGTACATAACAAGATTCAACAACTGAGACATAAACTGAACAAGTTCCACAGACATGTGACTAACAGAAATTGAATAATGTGTCCCTGAACAAAGGGGGGGGGGGGGGGGGGTTCAAAATCAAAAGTAACAGTCAGTATCTGGTGTGGCCACCAGCTGCATTAAGTACTGCAGTGTATCTCCTCCTCATGGACTGCACCAGATTTGCCAGTTCTTGTTGGGAGATGTTACCCCACTCTTCCACCAAGGCACCTGCAAGTTCCCAGACATTTCTGGGGGGAATGGCCCTAGCCCTCACCCTCCGATCCAACAGGTCCCAGACATTTCTGGGGGGAATGGCCCTACCCCTCACCCTCCGATCCAACAGTTCCCAGGCGTGCTTAATGTGATTGAGATCCGGGCTCTTTGCTGGCCATGGCAGAACACTGACATTCCTGTCTTGCAGGAAATCACGCACAGAATGAGCAGTATGGCTGGTGGCATTGTCATGCTGGAGGGTCATGTCAGGATGAGCCTGCAGGAAGGGTACCACATGAGGGAGGAGGATGTCTTCCCTGTAACGCACAGCGTTGAGATTGCCTGCAATGACAAGCTCAGTGCGATGATGCTGTGACACACCGCCCCAGACCATGACGGACCCTCCACCTCCAAATTGATCCTGCTCCAGAGTTCAGACCTCGGTGTAACGCTCATTCCTTCGACGATAAGCGAGAATCTGACCATCGTCCCTGGTGAGATAAAATCGCAACTCATCAGTGAAGAGCACTTTTTGCCAGTTCTGTCTGGTCCAGCGATGATGGGTTTGTGCCCATAGGTGACGTTGTTGCCGGTGATGTCTGGTGAAGACCTGCCTTACCACAGGCCTACAAGCCCTCAGTCCAGCCTCTCTCAGCCTATTGCGGACAGTCTGAGCACTGATGGAGGGATTGTGCGTTCCTGGTGTAACTCGGGCAGTTGTTGTTGCTGTACCTGTCCCGCAGGTGTGATGTTTGGATGTACCGATCCTGTGCAGGTGTTGTTACACGTGATCTGCAGTCCTCATGCCTCCTTGCACATTCACACAGATAAGCAGGGACCCTGGGCATCTTTCTTTTGGTGTTTTTCAGAGTCAGTAGAAAGGCCTCTTTAGTGTCCTACGTTTTCATAACTGTGACCTTAATTGCCTACCGTCTGTAAGCTCTCAGTGTCTTAACGACCGTTCCACAGGTGCATGTTCATTAATTGTTTATAGTTCATTGAACCAAGCATGGGAAACAGTGTTTAAACCCTTTACAATGAAGATCTGTGAAGTTATTTGGATTTTTACTAATTATCTTTGAAAAACAGGGTCCTGAAAAAGGGACGTTTCTTTTTTTGCTGAGTTTATAAATCTTTTATTCTGAGCTGATCTGTCCGGTGATCTGTCCCAAAAATATTTTCTCTAGGAATAGTGGTAGAGGATGATTATAGTTGTTTCTTTTCTGATTATGCAGATTTAGCATAGCTGACTGTGGTGATAATAGGAGCTGACTGTGGTGATAATAGGAGCTGACTGTGGTGATAATAGGAGCTGACTGTGGTGATATTAGGAGCTGACTGTGGTGATAATAGGAGCTGACTGTGGTGATAATAGGAGCTGACTGTGGTGATAATAGGAGCTGACTGTGGTGATAATAGGAGCTGACTGTGGTGATAATAGGAGCTGACTGTGGTGATATTAGGAGCTGACTGTGGTGATAATAGGAGCTGACTGTAGCGATAATAGGAGCTGACTGTGGTGATAATAGGAGCTGACTGTAGTGATAATAGGAGCTGACTGTGGTGGTAATAGGAGCTGACTGTGGTGATAATAGGAGCTGACTGTGGTGATAATAGGATCTGACTGTGGTGGTAATAGGAGCTGACTGTGGTGATAATAGGAGCTGACTGTGGTGATAATAGGAGCTGACTGTGGTGATAATAGGATCTGACTGTGGTGATAATAGGAGCTGACTGTGGTGATAATAGGAGCTGACTGTGGTGATAATAGGAGCTGACTGTGGTGATATTAGGAGCTGACTATGGTGATAATAGGTGCTGACTGTAGCGATAATAGGAGCTGACTGTGGTGATAATAGGAGCTGACTGTAGTGATAATAGGAGCTGACTGTGGTGATAATAGGAGCTGACTGTGGTGATAATAGGAGTTGACTGTGGTGATAATAGGAGCTGAGTGTGGTGATAATAGGAGCTGACTGTGGTGATAATAGGAGCTGACTGTGGTGATAATAGGAGCTGAGTGTGGTGATAATAGGAGCTGACTGTGGTGATAATAGGAGCTGGCTGTGGTGATAATAGGAGTTGACTGTGGTGATAATAGGAGCTGACTGTGGTGATAATAGGAGCTGACTGTGGTGATAATAGGAGCTGAGTGTGGTGATAATAGGAGTTGACTGTGGTGATAATAGGAGCTGACTGTGGTGATAATAGGAGTTGACTGTGGTGATAATAGGAGCTGAGTGTGGTGATAATAGGAGCTGACTGTGGTGATAATAGGAGCTGACTGTGGTGATAATAGGAGCTGAGTGTGGTGATAATAGGAGCTGACTGTGGTGATAATAGGAGCTGGCTGTGGTGATAATAGGAGTTGACTGTGGTGATAATAGGAGCTGACTGTGGTGATAATAGGAGCTGACTGTGGTGATAATAGGAGCTGAGTGTGGTGATAATAGGAGTTGACTGTGGTGATAATAGGAGCTGACTGTGGTGATAATAGGAGCTGACTGTGGTGATAATAGGAGCTGACTGTGGTGATAATAGGAGCTGACTGTGGTGATAATAGGAGCTGACTGTGGTGATAATAGGAGCTGGCTGTGGTGATAATAGGAGCTGACTGTGGTGATAATAGGAGCTGGCTGTGGTGATAATAGGAGCTGACTGTGGTGATAATAGGAGCTGGCTGTGGTGATAATAGGAGCTGACTGTGGTGATAATAGGATCTGACTGTGGTGATAATAGGAGCTGACTGTGGTGATAATAGGATCTGACTGTGGTGATAATAGGAGCTGACTGTGGTGATAATAGGAGCTGACTGTGGTGATAATAGGATCTGACTGTGGTGATAATAGGAGCTGACTGTGGTGATAATAGGATCTGACTGTGGTGATAATAGGAGCTGACTGTGGTGATAATAGGATCTGACTGTGGTGATAATAGGAGCTGACTGTGGTGATAATAGGAGCTGACTGTGGTGATAATAGGAGCTGACTGTGGTGATAATAGGAGCTGGCTGTGGTGATAATAGGAGCTGACTGTGGTGATAATAGGAGCTGACTGTGGTGATAATAGGAGCTGACTGTGGTGATAATAGGAGCTGACTGTGGTGATAATAGGAGCTGACTGTGGTGATAATAGGAGCTATGTACCTCATCATAACTGAATGTGAAAGCGTCACTTCTTCTTCTTCTTCTTCTCCCTCCTCTCGTCTTTCTTAAGGGCATCACGTTTGGTCGTCGTAGCAACCGGCTGGACTTGTACTATTCTCCCACAGTGGCCCAGCCAGGCAGTGAGCAGGTGCCCGTGGTAGTGTTTATATACGGGGGAGGCTGGGGTTCAGGGGAGAGGTCCATATACTGTCTACTGGCCATGCAGATGGCTAAGGAGCTCAGCGCAACGGTGATCTGTCCGGACTATTCCACCTACCCGAAGGTAAGACTCCCTCCACGACCATAACAATAGAGCTGAAACAATTTTTTTTTAAAGGACACAGTCGCTGTCATATTCAGTGAGCGAGCGTACACATCGAATTTGACTTTAATCTTCTTTCCAGGGTAATGTTTTGTGTATGGTTCAAGATATCGCCGACTGTCTCGTTTGGGCGAGGGAGAACGGCCATAAGTTCAACTTTGACAAAGTAAGCGATGCAAACAGTAGATGAATTCAGGTTTAACAATTACAGTGTAACACGTTGGTGTGTATCACGGAGGCCTATTCAAACTTATTTATTCAGCATTTTCACTTTAATGCATTGACGTCAATGGGATGTTACGTTTTTATAAGGCCCTTAACTGAAGATTATTCATAAATGCAATGTTTATATACACCCTCCTGTGTCTGTTGTCTATTCACAGGACAGTATAGTGTTAAAATACCCTTTATAAGGTTAATAAACACTAACCTGTAAGTTAATACAGTGGGGCAAAAAAGTATTTAGTCAGCCACCAATTGTGCAAGTTCTCCCACTTAAAAAGATGAGAGAGGCCTGTAATTTTCATCCTAGGTACACTTCAACTATGACAGACAAAATTAGGGAAACAAATCCAGAAAATCACATTGTAGGATTTTGAATAAATTTATTTGCAAATTATGGTGGAAAGTAAGTATTTGGTCAATAACAAAAGTTTATCTCAATACTTTGTTATATACCCTTTGATGGCAATGACTTCACAAGGTTTTCACACACTGTTGCTGGTGTTTTGGCCCATTCCTCCATGCAGATCTCCTCTAGAGCAGTGATGTTTTGGGGCTGTTGCTGGGCAACACGGACTTTCAACTCCCTCCAAAAATTTTCTATGGGGTTGAGATCTGGAGACTGGCTTGGCCACTCCAGGACCTTGAAATGCTTCTTACGAAGCCACTCCTTCGTTGCCCGGGCGGTGTGTTTGGGATCATTGTCATGCTGAAAGACCCAGCCACGTTTCATCTTCAATGCCCTTGCTGATGGAAGGAGGTTTTCACTCAAAATCTCACGATACATGGCCCCATTCATTCTTTCCTTTACACGGATCAGTCATCCTGGTCCCTTTACAGAAAAACAGCCCCAAAGCATGATGTTTCCACCCCCATGCTTCACTGTAGGTATGGTGTTAATTAGATGCAACTCAGCATTCTTTGTCCTCCAAACACGACGAGTTGAGTTTTTACCAAAAAGTAATATTTTGGTTTCATCTGACCATATGACATTCTCCCAATCTTCTTCTGGATCATCCAAATGCTCTCTAGCAAACTTCAGATGGGCCTGGACATGTACTGGCTTAAGCAGGGGGACACGTCTGCCCCTGCAGGATTTGAGTCCCTGGCGGCGTAGTGTGTTACTGATGGTAGGCTTTGTTACTTTGGTCCCAGCTCTCTGCAGGTCATTCACTAGGTCCCCCCGTGTGGTTCTGGGGTAATTGCTCACCGTTCTTGTGATCATTTTGACCCCACGGGGTGAGATCTTGCGTGGAGCCGCAGATCGAGGGAGATTATCAGTGGTCTTGTATGTCTTCCATTTCCTAATAATTGCTCCCAGAGTTGATTTCTTCAAACCAAGCTGCTTACCTATTGCAGATTCAGTCTTCCCAGCCTGGTGCAGGTCTACAATTTTGTTTCTGGTGTCCTTTGACAGCTCTTTGGTCTTGGCCATAGTGGAGTTTGGAGTGTGACTGTTTGAGGCTGTGGACAGGTGTCTTTTATACTGATAACAAGTTCAAACAGGTGCCATTAATGCAGGTAACAAGTGGAGGACAGAGGAGCCTCTTAAAGAAGTTGTTACAGGTCTGTGAGAGCCAGAAATCTTGCTTGTTTGTAGGTGACCAAATACTTATTTTCCACCATAATTTGCAAATAAATTCATTAAAAATCCTACAATGTGATTTTCTGGATTGTTTTTCTCATTTTGTCTGTCATAGTTGAAGTGGACCTATGATGAACATTACAGGCCTCTCTCATCTTTTTAAGTTGGAGAACTTGCACAATTGGTGGCTGACTAAATACTTTTTTGCCCCACTGTATATAGTTTATAAAGGTGTAATAAGCTGTTATAACACATTGGTTGATATTCACCCCCCTGTGCCTACCTGTTGTCTGTGCAGGATAACATTGTGTTAGTCGTTCATAAACTGTTAATTTTTAGTTTGTAAAGTGGGTAATAAACAGTTAACAGGTATTGATATCCACTATGTTGTCTGTGCAGGATAACATTGTGTTAATCGGTCACTCCGCTGGGGCTCACCTAGCAGCTCTAACCGTGCTGTTCATGGTCGAGGGACGAGACGAGCTCTTTATAGAAGCCAAGAAGCAGACAGAGATCACCATGGCAATCAGAGGAGTCACAGGTCAATATGTGGTTTATAGATACAGGTCAATATGTGGTTTATAGATACAGGCCAATATGTGGTTTATAGATACAGGCCAATATGTGGTAACAGGTCAATATGTGGTTTATAGATACAGGTCAATATGTGGTTCATAGATACAGGTCAATATGTGGTAACAGGTCAATATATGGTTTATAGTTACAGGTCAATATGTGGTTTATAGTTACAGGTCAATATGTGGTTTATAGATACAGGTCAATATGTGGTAACAGGTCAATATGTGGTTTATAGATACAGGTCAATATGTGGTTTATAGATACAGGTCAATATGTGGTTTATAGATACAGGTCAATATGTGGTTTATAGTTACAGGTCAATATGTGGTTTATAGATACAGGTCAATATGTGGTAACAGGTCAATATGTGGTTTATAGTTACAGGTCAATATGTGGTTTATAGATACAGGTCAATATGTGGTTTATCGTTACAGGTCAATACGTGGTTTATAGATACAGGTCAATATGTGGTTTATAGTTACAGGTCAATATGTGGTTTATAGATACAGGTCAATATGTGGTTTATAGTTACAGGTCAATACGTGGTTTATAGATACAGGTCAATATGTGGTTTATAGATACAGGTCAATATGTGGTTTATAGATACAGGTCAATATGTGGTTTATAGTTACAGGTCAATATGTGGTTTATAGATACAGGTCAATATGTGGTTTATAGATACAGGTCAATATGTGGTTTATAGATACAGGTCAATATGTGGTTTATAGATACAGGTCAATATGTGGTTTATAGATACAGGTCAATATGTGGTTTATAGATACAGGTCAATATGTGGTTTATAGATACAGGTCAATATGTGGTAACAGGTCAATATGTGGTTTATAGTTACAGGTCAATATGTGGTTTATAGATACAGGTCAATATGTGGTTTATAGATACAGGTCAATATGTGGTTTATAGATACAGGTCAATATGTGGTAACAGGTCAATATGTGGTTTATAGATACAGGTCAATATGTGGTTTATAGTTACAGGTCAATATGTGGTTTATAGATACAGGTCAATATGTGGTAACAGGTCAATATGTGGTAACAGGTCAATATGTGGTTTATAGATACAGGTCAATACGTGGTTTATAGATACAGGTCAATATGTGGTTTATAGATACAGGTCAATATGTGGTTTATAGATACAGGTCAATATGTGGTAACAGGTCAATATGTGGTTTATAGATACAGGTCAATATGTGGTTTATAGTTACAGGTCAATATGTGGTTTATAGTTACAGGTCAATATGTGGTTTATAGATACAGGTCAATATGTGGTAACAGGTCAATATGTGGTTTATAGATACAGGTCAATATGTGGTTTATAGTTACAGGTCAATATGTGGTTTATCGTTACAGGTCAATATGTGGTTTATAGAGTTACAGGTCAATATGTGGTTTATAGTTACAGGTCAATATGTGGTTTATAGTTACAGGTCAATATGTGGTTTATAGATACAGGTCAATATGTGGTTTATAGATACAGGTCAATATGTGGTAACAGGTCAATATGTGGTTTATAGATACAGGTCAATATGTGGTTTATAGATACAGGTCAATATGTGGTAACAGGTCAATATGTGGTTTATAGTTACAGGTCAATATGTGGTTTATAGATACAGGTCAATATGTGGTAACAGGTCAATATGTGGTTTATAGATACAGGTCAATATGTGGTTTATAGATACAGGTCAATATGTGGTAACAGGTCAATATGTGGTTTATAGTTACAGGTCAATATGTGGTTTATAGATACAGGTCAATATGTGGTAACAGGTCAATATGTGGTTTATAGTTACAGGTCAATATGTGGTTTATCGTTACAGGTCAATATGTGGTTTATAGATACAGGTCAATATGTGGTAACAGGTCAATATGTGGTTTATAGTTACAGGTCAATATGTGGTTTATCGTTACAGGTCAATATGTGGTTTATAGATACAGGTCAATACGTGGTTTATAGTTACAGGTCAATATGTGGTTTATAGATACAGGTCAATATGTGGTTTATAGATACAGGTCAATATGTGGTTTATAGATACAGGTCAATATGTGGTTTATAGATACAGGTCAATACGTGGTTTATCGTTACAGGTCAATATGTGGTTTATAGATACAGGTCAATATGTGGTAACAGGTCAATATGTGGTTTATAGTTACAGGTCAATATGTGGTTTATAGATACAGGTCAATATGTGGTTTATCGTTACAGGTCAATATGTGGTTTATCGTTACAGGTCAATATGTGGTTTATAGATACAGGTCAATATGTGGTTTATAGATACAGGTCAATATGTGGTTTATAGTTACAGGTCAATATGTGGTTTATCGTTACAGGTCAATACGTGGTTTATAGTTACAGGTCAATATGTGGTAACAGGTCAATATGTGGTTTATAGATACAGGTCAATATGTGGTAACAGGTCAATATGTGGTTTATAGATACAGGTCAATATGTGGTTTATAGATACAGGTCAATATGTGGTTTATAGATACAGGTCAATATGTGGTTTATAGATTTTTATTGCATAGCTTATATGTTTATAACATGGCATATATGTCTATAACATGTTTATAGATCTTTATAAACATACAATATTGACCTAATTGGATGTACAATTGACCTAAATGAATGTATAAAGTTTGTTATATATTTAATACACACACAGTACCAGTCAAACATTTGGACACACCGACTCATTCAAGGGTTTTTCTTTAAATTGACTATTCTCTACATTATAGAATAATATTGAAGACATCAAAACTATTAAATAACACATATGGAATCATGTAGTAAACAAAAATGTGTTAAGCAAATCAAAATATATTTTAGATTCTTCAAAGTAGCCACCCTTTGCCTTGATGACAGCTTTGTACACTCTTGGCATTTCTCTCAACCAGCTTCACCTTGGTAATCAAGCCCACTACTGTTGTGTCGTCTGCAAACTTGATGATTGAGTTTGGAGGCGTACATGGCCACCCAGCCGTGGGTGAACAGGGAGTACAGGAGGGGGCTGAGCACGCACCCTTCTGTGGCCCCAGTGTTGAGGGTCAGCGAAGTGGAGATGTTGTTTCCTACCTTTACCACCTGAGGACGGCCCGTCAGAAAGTCCAGGACCCAATTTCACATGGCGAGGTTGAGACCCAGGGCCTC
This sequence comes from Oncorhynchus mykiss, assembly GCF_057628025.1. NCBI lineage: Eukaryota > Metazoa > Chordata > Actinopteri > Salmoniformes > Salmonidae > Oncorhynchus > Oncorhynchus mykiss. Next base: position 4,037,347 of record NC_143027.1, read on the forward strand.
CAGCTTGATGTTGAGCTTGGAGGGTTCTGTGGTGTTGAATGCTGAGCTGTAGTCAATGAACAGCACTCTTACATAGGTATTCCTCTTGTCCAGATGGAACAGGGCAGTGTCCAGTATGATGGCGATTGCGTCGTCTGTGAACCTGTTGGGGCGGTATGCAAACTAGGGTGGCCGGTAAGGTGGAGGTGATATGATCCTTGACTAGTCTCTCAAAGTACTTCAAGATGACAGAAGTGAGTGCTATGGAGCGGTAGTCATTTAGTTCAGTTATCTTATCTTTCTTGGGAACAGGAACAGTGGTGGCCATCTTGAAGAATGTGGGGACAAATAAACAGACTGGGATAGAGAGCGATTGAATATGTCCGTAAACACACCAGCCAGCTGGTTTGCGCATTCTCCGAGGACGCAGCTAGGGATGCTGTTTGGGCTGGCAGCCTTACGGGGGTTAACACGTTTAAATGTCTTACTCACGTCTGCCATGGAGAAGGAGGGGGGGGGGGGTGCAGTCCTACTTAGCGGGCCGCGACGGTGGCACTGTATTATCCTGAAAGCGGGCAAAGAAGGTGTTTAGTTTGTCTGGAAGCAAGACGTCGGTGTTCGTGACGTGGCTGGTTTTCTTTTTGTAGTCCTTGATTTCCTGTAGGCGCTGCCACATACATCTCGTGTTTCTTTTTGTAGTCCTTGATTTCCTGTAGGCCCTGCCACACACATCTCGTGTTTCTTTTTGTAGTCCTTGATTTCCTGTAGGCCCTGCCACATACATCTCGTGTTTCTTTTTGTAGTCCTTGATTTCCTGTAGGCCCTGCCACATACATCTCGTGTTTCTTTTTGTAGTCCTTGATTTCCTGTAGGCCCTGCCACATACATCTCGTGTTTCTTTTTGTAGTCCTTGATTTCCTGTAGGCCCTGCCACATACATCTCGTGTTTCTTTTTGTAGTCCTTGATTTCCTGTAGGCGCTGCCACATACATCTCGTGTTTCTTTTTGTAGTCCTTGATTTCCTGTAGGCCCTGCCACATACATCTCGTGTTTCTTTTTGTAGTCCTTGATTTCCTGTAGGCCCTGCCACATACATCTTGTGTTTCTTTTTGTAGTCCTTGATTTCCTGTAGGCCCTGCCACATACATCTCGTGTCTGAGCCGTTTGAATTGCAACTCCACCTTGTCCTTTTACCGACATTTTGCTTGTAACTGTTTATATTCAGCCATATTCCCAGACCTCTTTCCATGGTTAAATGCTGTGTTTCGGCCTTTCAGTTTTGTCGTGAAAGCCGCCATCCGTCCACGGTTTCTGTTTTTGTGTTATGTTTATTTATTAACTATTATTTATTTATTTATTTATCTATTTATTAAAACACTCACTCCCTGAACTTGATCCCGACTCGGCGCACATCGTTACACCTTGTCACAGCACGATTGTTTGGCTCAAACGCATCAAGGGGAGAAAAAAGAATCCACAAATTAACTTTTAACATTCCTCATGAAGCTGGTTGAGAGAATGCCAAGAGTGTTCAAAGCTGTCATCAAGGCAAAGGTCGGCTACTTAGAAGAATCTCAAATATAAAACATATTTGGATTTGTTTAACACTTTTTTTGGTTACTACATGATTCCATATGTGTTAATTAATACTTTCGATGTCTTCACTATTATTCTATAACTCTAGAAAATTAAATTAAGAAATATATATAAATAAATGAAGATAAATTAAAGCTCTGTGACTTTTGTTTCTGACATGGTGTTTTGTTGTCTGTACAGGTTTGAGTGGAGTGTACAACATCGTGGACCACTACGAGCATGAACAGATGAGAGCTGTGGAGTATGTCTCTACGATGCACAAAGCCATGAATGGACTGGAGAACTTCCCTTATTATTCACCCACACACCTACTGAAGAAATTCAGCGAGGAGCAACTGAAAAGGTATTGTTGTACTGAAATTGATGATGAAGTTGATAGATCTCGTCTGGGTTCTGATGATACTTTGTGTTTAAATACACCGTTGAAGAACAAATTGGGGAACGGAAATATGACTTATTTGGGGAACGGAAAGAGGAAATATTACTTATTAGGGGAACGGAAAGAGGAAATATGACTTATTAGGGGAACGGAAAGAGGAAATATGACTTATTAGAGAAACGGAAAGAGGAAATATGACTTATTAGGGGAACGGAAAGAGGAAATATGACTTATTAGGGGAACGGAAAGAGGAAATATGACTTATTAGGGGAGCGGAAGGAGGAAATATGACTTATTAGGGGAACGGAAAGAAGAAACATGACTTATTAGGGGAACGGAAGGAGGAAATATGACTTATTAGGGGAACGGAAAGAAGAAATATGACTTATTAGGGGAACGGAAGGAGGAAATATGACTTATTAGGGGAGCGGAAAGAGGAAATATGACTTATTAGGGGAACGGAAAGAAGAAATATGACTTATTAGGGGAACGGAAGGAGGAAATATGACTTATTAGGGGAGCGGAAGGAGGAAATATGACTTATTAGGGGAACGGAAAGAGGAAATATGACTTATTAGGGGAACGGAAAGAAGAAATATGACTTATTAGGGGAACGGAAGGAGGAAATATGACTTATTAGGGGAGCGGAAGGAGGAAATATGACTTATTAGGGGAACGGAAAGAGGAAATATGACTTATTAGGGGAACGGAAAGAGGAAATATGACTTATTAGGGGAACGGAAAGAGGAAATATGACTTATTAGGGGAACGGAAAGAGGAAATATGACTTATTAGGGGAGCGGAAGGAGGAAATATGACTTATTAGGGGAACGGAAAGAAGAAATATGACTTATTAGGGGAACGGAAAGAGGTAATATGACTTATTAGGGGAACGGAAAGAGGTAATATGACTTATTAGGGGAGCGGAAAGAGGAAATATGACTTATTAGGGGAACGGAAAGAGGAAATATGACTTATTAGGGGAACGGAAAGAGGAAATATGACTTATTAGAGGAACGGAAAGAGGAAATATGACTTATTAGGGGAACGGAAAGAGGAAATATGACTTATTAGTGGAACGGAAAGAGGAAATATGACTTATTAGGGGAACGGAAAGAGGAAATATGACTTATTAGGGGAACGGAAAGAGGAAATATGACTTATTAGGGGAACGGAAAGAGGAAATATGACTTATTAGGGGAACGGAAAGAGGAAATATGACTTATTAGGGGAACGGAAAGAGGAAATATGACTTATTAGGGGAACGGAAAGAGGAAATATGACTTATTAGGGGAGCGGAAGGAGGAAATATGACTTATTAGGGGAACGGAAAGAAGAAATATGACTTATTAGGGGAACGGAAAGAGGTAATATGACTTATTAGGGGAACGGAAAGAGGTAATATGACTTATTAGGGGAGCGGAAAGAGGAAATATGACTTATTAGGGGAACGGAAAGAGGAAATATGACTTATTAGGGGAACGGAAAGAGGAAATATGACTTATTAGAGGAACGGAAAGAGGAAATATGACTTATTAGGGGAACGGAAAGATGAAATATGACTTATTAGTGGAACGGAAAGAGGAAATATGACTTATTAGGGGAACGGAAAGAGGAAATATGACTTATTAGGGGAACGGAAAGAGGAAATATGACTTATTAGGGGAACGGAAAGAGGAAATATGACTTATTAGGGGAACGGAAAGAGGAAATATGACTTATTAGGGGAACGGAAAGAGGAAATATGACTTATTAGGGGAACGGAAAGAGGAAATATGACTTATTAGGGGAACGGAAAGAGGAAATATGACTTATTAGGGGAACGGAAAGAGGAAATATGACTTATTAGGGGAACGGAAAGAGGAAATATGACTTATTAGGGGAGCGGAAGGAGGAAATATGACTTATTAGGGGAACGGAAAGAGGAAATATGACTTATTAGGGGAACGGAAAGAGGAAATATGACTTATTAGGGGAACGGAAAGAGGAAATATGACTTATTAGGGGAACGGAAAGAGGAAATATGACTTATTAGGGGAACGGAAGGAGGAAATATGACTTATTAGGGGAACGGAAAGAAGAAATATGACTTATTAGAGGAACGGAAGGAGGAAATATGACTTATTAGGGGAACGGAAAGAGGAAATATGACTTATTAGGGGAACGGAAAGAGGAAATATGACTTATTAGGGGAACGGAAAGAGGAAATATGACTTATTAGGGGAACGGAAAGAGGAAATATGACTTATTAGGGGAACGGAAAGAGGAAATATGACTTATTAGGGGAACGGAAGGAGGAAATATGACTTTCTAGCATTTAGTCTACCTTTATTTGTTTTTTAGAAATCATTATTTTCGTTCTTCCCCCCCATTCTGCAGTGGGTTTATATACAGTGCATTCAGAAAGTATTCAGACCCCTTGGATTTTTTTTACACATTTTGTTACAGACTTATTCAAAAAAATGGATTCAATTGTTAATTTTCTCTCATCAGTCTACACACATTACACCATAATGACAAAGCAAAAACAGGTTTTTAGAAATGTATTGAAAATGGATAAAATGTATTAAAAACAAACAACTGAAATATTACATTTACATAATTATTCAGACCCTTTTCTCAGTACTTTGTTGAAGCACGTTTGGCAGTGACTACAGCCTCCAGTCTTCTTGGGTTTGATGCTACAAGCTTGGCACACCTCTATTTGGGGAGTTTCTCCCATTCTTCTCTGCAGATCCTCTCAAGCTCTGTCAGGTTGGATGGGGAGCGTTGCTGCACAGCGATTTTCAGATCTCTGTCAGAGATCGGGTTCAAGATGGGCCACTCAAGGACATTCAGAGACTTGTCCCGAAGCCACTCGTGCATTGTCTTGGCTGTGTGCTTGGGGTTGTTGTGCTGTTGGAAGGTGAACCTTCACCCCCAGCCTGAGGTCCTGAGTGCTCTGGAGCAGGTTTTCATCAAGGACCTCTCTGTACTTTGCCGGGTGGCCAGCTCTAGGAAGAGTGTTGGTGGTTCCAAACTTCTTCCATTCAAGAATGATGGAGGCCACTGTGTTCTTGGGAACCTTCAATGCTGCATACATTTTTTGGTACTCTTCCCCAGATCTGTGCCTCGAAATAATCCTGTCTCAGATCTCTACGGACAATTCCTTCGACCTCATGGCTTGGTTTTTGCTCTGACATGCACTGTCAACTGTGGGACCTTATATAGACAGCTGTGTGTCTTTCCAAATCATGTCCAATCAATTGAATTTACCACAGGTGGACTCCAATCAAGTTGTTGAAACAACTCAAGGATGATCAACGGAAACAGGATGCGTCTGAGCTCAATTTCGAGTCCCATAGCGAAGGGTCTGAATACTTATGTAAATAAGGTATTTGCAAAAAAATGGGTGGGTGGTGGACCCTTCTTGATACACACGGGATACTGTTGAGCGTGAAAAACCAGACAGCGTTGCAGTTGTTGACACAAACTGCTGCGCCTGGCACCTACGACTATACCCCGTTCAAAGGCATATTTTGTCTTTCCCATTCACCCTCTGAATGACACACATACACAATCCATGTCTCAATTGTCTCAAGGCTTAAAAAAATCCTTATTTAACCTGTCTCCTCCCCTTCATCTACACTGATTTGAAGTGGATTTAAAAAGTGACTTCAATAAGGGATCATATCTTTCACCTGGATTCACCTGGTCAGTCTATGTCATGGAAAGAGCAGGTGTTCTTAATGTTTTGTATACTCGGTGTAATATCTCAACTTTTTTAAAATTTCTTTCCCTGTTCTAACAGATTGCCACCTTTCTGCTTGCTGCACGGAACGCGTGACATCATAGTTCCGGTGGCATCTTCCCAGCGGTTCTCTGAGCTGCTCACCTCCCTTTCGATCAAGGTGTCCCTGTACCTCATGCCTAAAATGGACCACACCGAGATTGTCACCGATCTCATGGCGACAGACAGGCACTTCTACAACACAGTGTACAGCTGCATCAAACAGGAGTACAGCAAGTTCATAGGTCAGGTCTGTCACTGCTGAGCGTTCTTCTAGACCGGTCTTCTGCACAACAAGGAAACTAACTTAACTTCAATACATTATCCATTCATTCATTCATGATGTGCCACAATTCTTCGTTTACATCTTTTTCAGTGCATTATTATGATACCTTGAACTTACAGGATTGAACCTTTTTGACTTAAAAACATTTAGCAGTTTTATCGCTCTGTTTTAATCTCAGTAATGATTCCTCTTCTTCCTCTGGTGTTTTACTGTGTGATTGATGATAGTTCCTGCGATTGTAAACAGACTGAATGATATTTATGATAGTTCCCTGATCGTAAACAGACTGAATGATATTCATGGTAGTTCCCTGATCGTAAACAGACTGAGTGATATTTATGATAGTTCCCTGATCGTAAACAGACTGAATGATATTTATGATAATTCCCTGATCATAACAGACTGAATGATATTTATGAGAGTTCCCTGATCGTAAACAGACTGAATGATATTTCTGATAATTCCCTGATCATAACAGACTGAATGATATTTATGATAGTTCCCTGATCGTAAACAGACTGAGTGATATTTCTGATAGTTCCCTGATCGTAAACAGACTGAATGATATTTCTGATAGTTTCCTGATCATAACAGACTGAATGATATTCATGGTAGTTCCCTGATCGTAAACAGACTGAATGATATTCATGGTAGTTCCCTGATCGTAAACAGACTGAATGATATTCATGGTAGTTCCCTGATCATAACAGACTGAATGATATTCATGATAATTCCCTGATCGTAAACAGACTGAATGATATTTCTGATAGTTCCCTGATCGTAAACAGACTGAATGATATTCATGATAGTTCCCTGATCGTAAACAGACTGAATGATATTCATGATAGTTCCCTGATCGTAAACAGACTGAATGATATTCATGATAGTTCCCTGATCGTAAACAGACTGAATGATATTTCTGATAGTTCCCTGATCGTAAACAGACTGAATGATATTCATGATAGTTCCCTGATCGTAAACAGACTGAATGATATTCATGGTAGTTCCCTGATCGTAAACAGACTGAAGGATATTCATGGTAGTTCCCTGATCGTAAACAGACTGAATGATATTCATGATAGTTCCCTGATCGTAAACAGACTGAATGATATTCATGGTAGTTCCCTGATCGTAAACAGACTGAATGATATTTCTGATAGTTCCCTGATCGTAAACAGACTGAATGATATTCATGATAGTTCCCTGATCGTAAACAGACTGAATGATATTCATGATAGTTCCCTGATCGTAAACAGACTGAATGATATTCATGGTAGTTCCCTGATCGTAAACAGACTGAATGATATTTCTGATAGTTCCCTGATCGTAAACAGACTGAATGATATTCATGATAGTTCCCTGATCGTAAACAGACTGAATGATATTCATGGTAGTTCCCTGATCGTAAACAGACTGAATGATATTTTAATATAATAGCTGCTGGATCTGATGAAGGAGAGATACCAGGCAAACTAAACATGCATTTGACATATTTGACCTACAGTAAGTCTGGTGTATGAGAATATTGGTTTATCTAGGATGCCTGTGAGCTATCCTAGAGGGCCCAGTATACAGTATATCCAGACTCAGCCTTTATAGAAATATCGTTATATGACGTATCCATGATTTCCAATGGGAGTCGTACTGTCAACGTCTACCATCAACGTCCACCGTCAACGTCCCATCCATTTTCATGGACAGAAAAGTTTCAGATGAGTTTAACTTTTTGATTGGTCGATGGAGACGTTGGCCAATCAGACACACTCTGCACGGACCAAAATAAATCCCTTCTAATTCTGTTTCCGTTCTCCACGGATCAGTTTGGCCACGCCCTTATATAGCCAGTATTATGTGTACCATGTGGAACCCTAAATGGCACCCTAATTCCCTACTTGGTGCACTACATTTGATCAGAGTCCTATGGGCAGTGCACTACATAGGGAATAGGGTACGGTTGGGACAGAGACTGATAGCAGTTCTATTGTATATTTTCTACTGATAACCTGCTGCATTAATATGGTCAAACCAGGGCACATCAAATCAAATCAAATGTATTCATATAGCCCTTCGTACATCAGCTGATATCTCAAAGTGCTGTACAGAAACCCAGCCTAAAACCCCCAAACAGCAAGCAATGCAGGTGTAGAAGCACGGTGGCTAGGAAAAACTCCCTAGAAAGGCCAAAACCTAGGAAGGACATTACATTACCTTGTTTATGGTCAACCCAGGAGAACATTACATTATCTTGCTTAATTAAATGTTAGGACATCAACTATATAGGACATCTGATTAAAATGCATTCAGTACATTGTTCTACAGCGTTTGGGGTCAATTCCATTTCAATTCAGGAAGTAAACCATTCAAAAGGATTGATGGAAGGTCATTGGAATTTCAGGGTACTTCCTGGATTGACCCAAAAAACCTTGTTACTGTATTTAACATGTTGAATATCTGCTGTTAATAGTTATGCATATTGATTCAATAAAAAATATTAACACGTGTAAAATACATTGTAAGGATTATTATTATTCTTTTTTATTCTTTTTTTTAAATAACTGCAAAAGGATTTGTTCGTTGGCAATGGGTTCTCATAGTTTTACAGTAGAATAGATGGTGTGCCAATATGCAGCTATACTGTAGTCACTCTGTGCTAGCCATGTAAATTACACAGTTATAGGGACACTATACTGTAGTCACTCTGTGTTAGCCATGTAAATTATAGTTATAGGGACACTATACTGTAGTCACTGTGTGTTAGCCATGTAAATGACACATTTATAGGGACACTATACTGTAGTCACTGTGTTAGCCATGTAAATCACAGTTATAGGGACACTATACTGTAGTCACTGTGCTAGCCATGTAAATTACAGCTATAGAGACACTATACTGTAGTCACTCTGTGCTAGCCATGTAAATTACACAGTTATAGGGACACTATACTGTAGTCACTCTGTGTTAGCCATGTAAATTACACAGTTATAGGGACACTATACTGTAGTCACTGTGTGTTAGCCATGTAAATGACACATTTATAGGGACACTATACTGTAGTCACTGTGTTAGCCATGTAAATCACAGTTATAGGGACACTATACTGTAGTCACTGTGTTAGCCATGTAAATCACAGTTATAGGGACACTATACTGTAGTCACTGTGTTAGCCATGTAAATCACAGTTATAGGGACACTATACTGTAGTCACTCTGTGCTAGCCATGTAAATTATAGTTATAGGGACACTATACTGTAGTCACTGTGTTAGCCATGTAAATTATAGTTATAGGGACACTATACTGTAGTCACTCTGTGCTAGCCATGTAAATTATAGTTATAGGGACACTATACTGTAGTCACTGTGTTAGCCATGTAAATTATAGTTATAGGGACACTATACTGTAGTCACTGTGTTAGCCATGTAAATCACAGTTATAGGGAGGGACACTATACTGTAGTCACTCTGTTAGCCATGTAAATTATAGTTATAGGGACACTATACTGTAGTCACTGTGTTAGCCATGTAAATTATAGTTATAGGGACACTATACTGTAGTCACTGTGTTAGCCATGTAAATCACAGTTATAGGGAGGGACACTATACTGTAGTCACTCTGTTAGCCATGTAAATTATAGTTATAGGGACACTATACTGTAGTCACTCTGTGTTAGCCATGTCAATTATAGTTATAGGGACACTCATTATTTTATTGATTTAATAAGTTTATTTAAAACAAGGACAATGTAACAACAAAACATACATCTCAAAGGTCATACGTTGCACCAGATCTAGCTAACAGCTCATTACCATCTACAGTCTCAACTTGATTGGAGTCCACCTAGGGTAAATTCAATGGATTGGACATGATTTGGAAAGGCACACACCTGTCTATGTAAGGTCCCACCGTTGGCAGTGCATGTCAGAGCAAAAACCCAAGTAATGAGGTCAAAGATATTGTCCTTAGAGCTCAGAGGCAGGATTGTGTCGAGGCACAGATCTGGGGAAGGGTACCAACACATGTCTGCAGCACTGAAGGTCCCCAAGAACACAGTGGCCTCCATCATTCTTACATGGAAGAAGTTTGGAACCACCAAGACTCTTCCTTGAGCTGGCTGCCCGGACAAACTGAGCAATCGGAGGAGAAGGGCCTTAGTCAGGGAGGCGACCATGAACCTGATGGTCACTCTGACAGAGCTCCAGAGTTCCTCTGTGGAGATGGGAGAACCTTCCAGAAGGACAACCATCCCTGCAGCACATTACCAATCAGGCCTTTATGATAAAGTGGCCTGATGGAAGCCACTCCTCAGTAAAAGACACATGACAACCCACTCTGGTCTGATGAAACCAAGATTGAACTCTTTGGCCTGAATGCGAAGTGTCACGTCTAGAGGAAACCTGACACCATCCCTACAGTGGAGTATGGCGGTGGCAGCATCATGCTGTGTGGATGTTTATCAGCGGCAGGGACTGGGAGACTAGTCAGGATCAAGGGAAAGATGAACGGAGCAAAGCACAGAAAGATCCTTGATGAAAACATTCTCCAGAGTGCTCAGGACCTCAGACTGGGGCGAAGGTTCACCTTCCAACAGGACAATGACCCTAAGCACCCAGCCAGGACAACGCAGGAGTGGCTTCAGGACAAGTCTCTCAATGTCCTTGAGTGGCCCAGCCAGAGACCGAACTTGAACCTGATCAAACATCTCTGGAGAGACTTGAAAATAGCTGTGCAGTAATGCTCCCCATCCAACCTGACAGAGCTTGAGAGGATCTGCATAGAGGAATGGGTGAAACCCCCCAAATACAGGTGTGCCAAGCTTGTAGCGTCATACACAAGACGACTCGATGCTGTAATCGCTGCCAAAGGTGCTTCAACAAAGTACTCAGTAAAAGGTCTGCATACTTGTGTAAATGTTATATTTCTATGAATCTGTTTTTCCTTTGTCATTATGGGGTATTGTGATGTCATTATGGGGTATTGTGATGTCATTATGGGGTATTGTGATGTCATTATGGGGTATTGTGATGTCATTATGGGGTATTGTGTGTAGATTGATGAGGGGAAAGAAACGATTTATCAATTTTAGAATTAGGCTGTAACGTAACAAAATGTGGAAAAAGTCAAGGGGTCTGAATACTTTCCCGAAGGCGCTGTATACACACAGTTAGACCCATTTTAATTGTCCAGATGTACGAAACCTAAGTGAGAGTGATGGACCTTGTTGAGTATGAAATTACTGAACCAAATTAATTTAAACGATGAACCACAAGACCCTTTGGTGTCTTTGTTTACCAAGACTAAGACCAAAAGCCTCACCAAAGTTGAAGATGGAAGTCCTAGCACAGCAATGTGCGTGAGCCTCAGTTCCAGAATGTTAAGCAATAGCTCATTAAAAATAATGAGTAAATATGCTTACAGTGTTAACATTAGCCATGCAGGGAGTGTGAGGTACACACACACACACACACACACACACACACACACACACACACACACACACACACACACACACACACAGACTAATTACATCTAACTAGCCATCCTTCTGTGGAGTTAGTTTGGCATGCAGCACAGGAAATTGAATTGGTCCACTGACCATCCACAGCTTATTGGGCAATAGGGCTCACGGCTCACGTGAGAAAGAGATGTCAATCTCATTATGACTTCTCTAATTAAATAACAGATCAATTGATACAAATAAATCAGAGTTGTCAGGTTATGTACTTTAGCCCTGTTGTCAGGCTTTAGCCCTGTTGTCAGGCTTTAGCCCTGTTGTCAGGTTATGTACTTTAGCCCTGATGTCAGGCTTTAGCCCTGTTGTAAGGCTTTAGCCCTGTTGTCAGGTTATGTACTTTAGCCCCCTGATGTCAGGTTATATACTTTAGCCCTGTTGTCAGGCTTTAGCCCTGTTGTCAGGCTTTAGGTTACCAATAACCTCCCCAGTTATTGGTAATGGTGATAGGTTAGCATGTCTCGGGGCTACGATATAACAAGCTAACCTCTCTTGTTATTGGTAATGGTGAGAGCGTGGCCTGTCTTGGGGCTATGATATTACATGCTAACCTCCCCTGTTATTGGTAATGGTGAGAGCGTGGCCGGTCTCGGGGCTATGATATAACATGCTAACCTCCCCTGTTATTGGTAATGGTGAGAGCTTGGTCTGTCTTGGGGCTATGATATTACATGCTAACCTCCCCTGTTATTGGTAATGGTGAGAGCTTGGCCTGTCTTGGGGCTATGATATTACATGCTAACCTCCCCTGTTATTGTAATGGTGAGAGGTTAGCATGCCTTGGGGCTATGATATTACATGCTAACCTCCCCTGTTATTGTTAAGGGTGATCCACATCAATGTTGGAGTGTTTAGATATATTTTATTTTGTTATTTCTAAAATAACAAAAATATGACACAATACATTTTTATTTAACTAGTCAAGTCAGTTAAGAACATTTTCTTATTTACAATGACGGTCTAGGAACAGTGGGTTAACTGGTCTAGGAACAGTGGGTTAACTGCCTTGTTCTGGGGCAGAACGACATATTTTTACCTTGTCAGCTCAGGGATTTGACCTAGCAACCTTTTGGTTACGGGTCCAGCGCTCTAACCACTAGGCTACCTGCCTCCCCCCTCTAACCACTAGGCTACCTGCCTCCCCCCTCTAACCACTAGGCTACCTGCCTCCCCCCTCTAACCACTAGGCTACCTGCCTCCCCCCTCTAACCACTAGGCTACCTGCCTCCCCCCTCTAACCACTAGGCTACCTGCCTCCCCCTCTAACCACTAGGCTACCTGCCTTTAACCACTAGGCTACCTGCCTCCCCCCTCTAACCACTAGGCTACCTGCCTACCCCTCTAACCACTAGGCTACCTGCCTCTAACCACTAGGCTACCTGCCTACCCCTCTAACCACTAGGCTACCTGCCTTTAACCACTAGGCTACCTGCCTCCCCCCTCTAACCACTAGGCTACCTGCCTCCCCCTCTAACCACTAGGCTACCTGCCTCCCCCTCTAACCACTAGGCTACCTGCCTCCCCCTCTAACTACTAGCCTACCTTCCTCCCCCTCTAACCACTAGGCTACCTGCCTCCCCCTCTAACCACTAGGCTACCTGCCTCCCCCCTCTAACCACTAGGCTACCTGCCTCCCCCTCTAACCACTAGGCTACCTGCATCCCCCTCTAACTACTAGGCTACCTGCCTCCCCCCTCTAACCACTAGGCTACCTGCCTCCCCCTGAACATTATTTACCATTAATTTATATTGTTGATGCCAATGCTTCTCACAGTTGTGTCAAGTTGGCTGGATGTCCTTTGGGTGGTGGACCATTGTTGATACACATGGGAAACTGTTGAGCGTGACAAACCCAGCAGCATTGCAGTTCTTGACACACTCAAACGGGTGCGTCTGGCACCTACTACCATACCCCCGTTCAAAGACACTTAAATATTTTGTCTTGTCCGTTCACCCTCTGAATGGCACACATACACAAACGATGTCTCCATTGTCTCCAGGCTTAAAAATCCTTCTTTAACCCGTCTCCTTCCCTTCATCTGCCCTGATTTTAAGTGGGTTTAAAAAGTGACATCAATATAGGGGATTATACCCTTCAGCTGGATTCAACTGGTCAGTCTGTCATGGAAAGGTGTTCTTAATGTTTTGTCCAGTCAGACCCAGTTAACCAGCAGACCTATCTAGTAGCACCAGTACAAACTATCCTATTTCTATGGTTTCACAATCTGCTAAAATGAAAGCCAGTAACTGAAGTGGCTGTAGTACAGTTGTTAATGGAACATTTGGGGATACAAGTATCACCTCAAGATATATATATATATATATTTGTTGATCACCTAGATAGATAGATAGATAGATAGATAGATAGATAGATAGATAGATAGATAGATAGATAGATAGATAGATAGATAGTTAGATAGATAGATAGATAGATAGATAGATAGATAGATAGATAGATAGATAGATAACATTTTTACAAACACTTATTTAGCAGATGAAGCTCTAACAATACACACAAATCTAAAAGTTAAAGAATGGAATTAAGACATATAAATATTAGATTGAGCAATGTCGGAGTGGAATGTCGGAGTGGAATTGACTAAAATCTATGGATTTCACATGACTGGGAGTACAGATAATGCATCTGTTGGTCTCACAATGAGCCCCAGGATCTCCTCACGTTATTTTTGTACATTCAAATTGCCATCGATAAAATGCAATTGTGTTCGTTTGTCCGTAGCTTATGCCTTCCCCATACCGTAACCCGCCACCATGGGGCACTCTGTTCACAACGCTGACATCAGCAAACAGATCGCCTACACGACTTCATACACGTGGTCTGCGGTTGTGAGACCGGTTGGACTTACTGCCAAATTCTCTGAAATGACGTTGGTAGAGAAACAGAACATTGAATTCTCTGGCAACAGCTCTGGTGGACATTCCTGAAGTCAGCATGCCAATTTGCACGCTCCCTCAAAACTTGAGACATCTGTGGCATTGTGTTGTGACAGAACTACACATTTTAGAGTAGCCTTTTATTGTCCCCAGCACAAGGTGCACCTGTGTAATGATCATGCTGTTTAATCAGCTTCTTGATATGCCACACCTGTCAGGTGGATGGATTATCTTGTCAAAAGAGAAATGCTCACTAACAGGGATGTAAACAAATGTGTGCCCAAAATCTTTGAGAAATAAGCTTTTTGTGCGCATATTAAAAATGTATGGGATCTTTTATTTCAGCTCATGAAACGTGGGACCAACTCTTTACATGTTTGCGTTTATATTTTTATTATTATATTATACTGACCAAGGATCATCTCTGTAGTTTTTTCTAGCATGAAAACCATTGGTCACAAGAAAAGCGGTTTATTTATTTTTTTCCTTGTTTTTGTTGGTCACATTTCACTCTTTACGCCGTCAGCTAGCTACGTTAGAAAAATATTAGGCGCGACAGGTTTCTCTGTGTACGTGTGGAGACCGCGAAGTGAGAACGTAGTTTATTGTCGTCAACCCTCTTCGTTTATTCGGTCTTGTATCCTTCCGAACGTCGGTGATGCTGTGGGCAACAGTGCATTAATGTGCTGCTTTGTTTACTAGAAAAAACGTTGTCATTTGACATTTTTCTTTAAACTTTTTTGAAGTCTCTTTTGACAAGTTAAAACACTTTTTTTTTTAAAGAGCTGTTGCACAAGTGCGGTCAATGATCATTCACGGTGTGACTTTTCCTCCTCCTCCTATTACTAATGGTAAATCACTCTAGTGGTGTGTACTGTATCTAGCGTGCAATCATCATCATGAGTTGGCTGTTACTAAGCAACTTCAAACCAGATTGATGATGATGATTATCATTATTATATTAATCCGAGTTCATTATTTATACCGTCTCATGTACAGAAAAAAAAAAGTTTATATGAATAGGAATCATGATTTTTATCGAATGCAATTTTATTGTTGTTGGGCTATCATTTTAAAGAAAAGGTGAATTTGTCCTCCAGAGTGATATGAACTGTTCAAAGTATTTATATTATATTATTACTGGGTTTTAAACATTTGTACTATTGTTTTGTTTTTGTTTATTTTTAAGGATTATTGTAATTTTCAGCAAGTTTAGTTACTTGTTGCGTGTCATATTAACACAACTGACTTTCTGTGTCGGTTCATTGTACATGTTTTTTTTTGTTGTGTTTTTCTTATATATTTTCAAGGCAGGTCTGTGTACACAGTGGTGGAGATGTGCTCCAACTCTGGGTGGACTTTTGTACTCTTTTTAAAGGACCGATCAAAATGAAATCCTGCATTATTTTGGTGGTCTTGTATTAGACTGCATTACTACAGTATAATAGTGTGCAATATGTGACGATGATGACGGAACGTTCATTGTATATTTGTGTTCAGTACAACAGTGGGGGAAAAAAACGTGTGAATAACTCTTACATAAACTGTTACAAAAATGCAATAAAGACGGTACTTATTCTCTTAATTTAAATTAAATACTCGCTGTTTAGGTCTGTGTATGTGTGTTTTATTTGTCATTTGTGACCGATCGACTCAATTCGGTCTTATGTGGCAACATTTGAAATTTTTTTAAAGTAGAAACTCAGAACTAGAAAATTGTACATCATACAATTCAGTTGAGGAACAATGGGAAAGTAATTCTGAATTGAAAGCTGATAAACTTGTAACCCCATTTTTTGAGAAAATGGCCCTTCAATGTTTCGGTACAGTACACCTACTGGAGAGCTATTCTTTGTCTACACCCATTCAGCATTGTTCACACCCTCTTAAGCTTTAGCCCCGCCCATTTCTTTAAAGGGTTGATTCGAGCGGTCTGTACTAACAACAGCAGTCAAGCGCCCCTGTAAAGACCTTTTTTAATACACCGATTCTAAATAGCTATTGATAACAAAATGTGTATTCTGTGGTCGTGACCCAGAGACTCTTGATCATTTATTTTGGGACTGTTCTTATGTCAGAAGATTTTGGAGTGAGTTAGATTCTATTTGAAAATAAACTACTACTTTCGTTGTTAATTTGAAAAGATTCTGATATTATGTTAAATGGACCCTGATTTAACTCTAATTGTTCATTTTGTTTATTTTTCATGGCAGATAATTTATCTAGAAAATGAAGTGGGTGGAGAACAAACCCCTCTTCACATGAATATTGTTACAACACATCATTACAACACTGTATATATCCATAATATGACATTTTTAATGTCTCTATTCCTTTGGAACTTTTGTGAGGTGTATGTTTTATGGGGTGTGTGTCTTGTCAATAACAGCTGGTGCGCAATGTCTAATATTAAAGAAGTCTCGAGGTATTGCTCGCCTGAGGTAGAGTACCTTATGATAAGCTGTAGACCACACTATCTACAGAGAGAGTTGTCATCTATATTATTCTTAGCCGTCTATTTACCACCACAAACTGATGCTGGCACTAAGACCGCACTCAATGAGCTGTATAAGGCCATAAGCAATCAGTAAAATGCTCATCCAGAATTGGGGCTCCTAGTGTCCGGGGACTTTAATCCGTTTTACTTCATTTCTACCAGCATGTCACATTTGCAACTAGAGGGAAAAAACACACACAGACTGGAATAGGTTTCCGCGTTCATCCAATGGCATTGAGGTGTATACCACCTCGGTCATATGACTCATCAATAAGTGCATCGACGACGTCGTCCCAACAGTCACCGTACGTACGTATGCCAACGAGAAGCCATGGGCTAAAGGCAACATGCGCATTAAGCTTAAGGCTAGAGTTGCCGCTTTCAAGGAGCGGGACACTAATCCATACGCTTATAAGAAATCCAGTTACGCTCTCAGATGAAGCATCAAACAGGCAAAGCGTCAATACAGGATTAAGATTAAGCTCTAACGCTGGTCGGATGTGGCAGGGCTTGAAAATCTATTACGGACTACAAAGGGAGAACCAGCCGCAAGCTGCCCAGTGACGCGAGCCTACCAGACGAGCTAAATGCCTTTTATGCTCCCTTCAAGGCAAGCAACACTGGAACATGCATGAGAGCACCAGCTGTTTCGGACGAGTGAGATAACGCTCTCGGTAGCCGATGTGAGCAAGACCTTTAAACGGGTCAACATTCACAAAGCCGCAGGGCCAGACGGATTACCAGGACGTGTACTCAAAGCATCCACAGACCAATTGGCAAGCATCTTCACTGACATTTTCAACCTCTCCCTGACCGAGTCTGTAATACCTATATGTTTCAAGCAGACCACCATAGTTCCTGTGCCCAAGGATGCGAAGGTAATCTGCCTAAATGATTACCGCCCCATAGGACTCACATCAGTAGCCATGAAGTGCTTTGAAAGGCTCGTCCTGCTCACATAAACAGCATCATTACGGATACCCTAGACCTACTCCAATTTGCATACCGCCCCAAGAGATCCACAGATGACGCAATCTCAATTGCACTCCACACTGCCCTTTCCCACCTGGACAAAAGGAACACCTATGTGAGAATGCTGTTCATTGACTACAGCTCAGCGTTCAACGCCATAGTGCCCACAGCTCATCACTAAGCTAAAGGACCCTGGGACTAAACACCTCCCTGGATCCTGGACTTCCTGACAGGCTGCTCCCAGGTGGTAAGGGTAGGCAACAACATGCCTGCCACGCTGATCATAAACCCTGGGGCCCCTCAGGGGTACGTGCTTAGTCCCCTCCTGTACTCGCTGTCAACCCACAACTGCGTGGCCAAACACGACTCCAACACCATCATTAAGTTTGCTGACGACACAACAGTGGTAGTGATTACCGACAACGATGAGACAGCCTATAGGGAGGAGGTCAGAGACATGGCAGTGTGGTGCCAGAACAACAACATCTCCCTCAATGTGAGCAAGACAAAGGAGCTGATCGTGGACTACAGGAAAAGACGGGCCGAACAGGCCCCCATTAACATTGATGGGGCTGTAGTGGAGCGGGTTGAGAGTTTCAAGTTCCTTGGTGTCCACATCACCAGCCAACTATCATGGTCCAAACACACCAAGACAGTTGTGAAGAAAGAACGACAACACCTTTTCGCCCTCAGGAGACTGAAAAGGTTTGGCATGGGTCCCCAGATCCTCAAAAAGTTATGCAGCTGCACCATCGAGAGCCTTGTGACCGGTTGCATCACCTCCTGGTATGACAACTGCTCGGCATCTGACCGTAAGGTGCTACAGAGGGCAGTGCGTACAGGGCCAAGCCTCCTGCCATCCAGGAATTATATACTAGGCTGTGTCAGAGGAAAGCCCAAAAAATTGTCAAGTACTCCAGTCACCCAAGTCATAGACTGTTCTCTCTGTTACCGCACGGCGAGTGCCAAGTCTAGGACCAAAAAGCTCCTTTACTGCTTCTAACCCCAAGCCATAAGACTGCTGAACAATCAAGTGGCCACTCGGACTATTTACATTGACACCCCCTCACCCCCTTTTTTTTACACTGCTGCTTCTCGCTGCATAGTCACTTTACCTACATGTACAAATTACCTCGACTAATCTGTACCCCTGCACATTGACTCTGTACCGGTTCCCCCTGTATATAGCCTCGTTATTTTGTGTATCTTTTCATTATTATTTACTTAAGAAAACATTTACCAAATAAACTAAACTCTTTATTGAACTGCATTGTTGGTTACGGGCTTGTAAGTAAGCATTTCACGGTAAGGTTGTATTCGGTGCATGTGACAAATAAAGTTTGATTTGATTTGAGTGTAATGTTCACTGTTCATTTTTTTGTTTTTCTCAATTTTGTTTGTTATCTATTAAACTTGCTTTGGCAATGTAAACATATGTTTCCCATGCTAATAAAGCCCCTTTAATTGAAATTGAAGTGTGCGCTAGCTAGCTAGCTGATAGGACTAATATTTCTGTAACACCGAAGATAGACCGCAGTCTGTTGTTTCTAATGGGAGAAAATTAATCATAGTGGGCAGAGCCGAGCACAAGCTAGCGAGATCCTATTTGCATGTTCTAGCGTATATTTGTATATTTCCGTTAGGAAATGCCTACTCTGTTAAGTGGGTGTATGTGATATTTAAATTCGCCCTTGCACTCCTTCTAAACAACACCTTTTTCTGAAACTTTGGCAAAGGGTAAAGTCTGTAACAGATTCAAGTTTTGGGAAGAGAGTACTGTATTGCGATCAAATGTTTCATCTTTGAGAAAATGTGTAGAATGTTGGCCAAAATCCATCTTATCCCACTGCCAGCCAGTGGGCTTTCTCTGATCACCATATTTGGTGGTGAGTAGAAATGCCAACCGGATAATATATCACGACATAAATACTACATTAATACATCTATAATATAACATATCACGACATAAATACAACATGAATACATCTATAATATAACATATCACGACATAAATACTAAACTCAGCAAAAAAAGAAACGCCCCTTTTTCAGGACCCTGTCTTTCAAAGATAATTTAAAAAAAATCCAAATAACTTCACAGATCTTCATTGTAAAATGTTTAAACACTTGAACCATAAATAATTAATGAGTCGCGGTTTTGTCTCACCAGGGGTGATGGTCGGATTTGCGTTTATCGTCGACGAAATGAGCGTTACACCGAGGCCTTTACTCTAATCGATTTGGAGGTGGAGGGTCCGTCATGGTCTGGGGCGGTGTGTCACAGCATCATCGGACTGAGCTTGTTGTCATTGCAGGCAATCTCAACGCTGTGCATTACAGGAAAGAGATCCTCCTCCCTCATGTGGTACCCTTCCTGCAGGTTCATCCTGATGCCTTGTGATTAACGAGACGTGGTGTGATCATAACAACATACAGGAACTCAAGTCCTTTTGTTCACCTGACTTAGAATTCCTCACAATCAAATGCCGACCGCATTATCTACCAAGAGAATTCTCTTCGATCATAATCACAGTCGTGTATATCCCCCCAAGCAGACACATCGACGGCCCTGAAAGAACTTCATTTGACTCTATGTAAACTGGAAACCACATATCCTGAAGCTGCATTTATTGTAGCCGGGGATTTTAAGGCTAATCTGAAAACAAGGCTGCCCAAATTCTATCAGCATATCGATTGTGCAACCAGAGCTGGTAAAACCCTAGATAATTGTTATTCTAACTTCCGCGACGCATATAAGGCCCTCCCCCGCCCTCCTCTCGGAAAAGCTGACCATGACTCCATTTAGTTGCTTCCAGCCTATAGACAGAAACTAAAACAGGAAGCACCCATGCTCAGGTCTGTTCAACACTGGTCCGACCATTCGGATTCCACGCTTCAAGATTGCTTCAATCACGTGGACTGGGATATGTTCCGCATGACGTCGAACAACAACACTGACAAATACGCTGATTCGGTGTGCGAGTTTATTAGCAAGTGCATCGGTGATGTTATACCCACAGCATCTATTAAAACCTTCCCCAACCAGAAACCGTGGATTAATGGCAGCATTCGCGCAAAACTTAAAGCTTGAACCACTGCTTTTAATCAGAGCAAGGTGACCGGAAACATGACCGAATACAAACAGTGTAGCTATTCCCTCCGCAAGGCAATCAAACAAGCTAAGCGTCAGTATAGAGACAAAGTGGAGTCGCAATTCAACGCCTCAGACAGGAGAGGTATGTGGCAGGGTCTACAGTCAATCACGGACTACAAAATAAAAACCAACCCCGTCGCGGACCACAATGCCTTGCTCCCAGACAGACTAAACAAATTCTTTGCTCGCTTTGAGGACAATACAGTGCCACTGACACGGCCCGCTAACAAAACCTGCGGACTCTCCTTCACTGTAGCCAACGTAAGTAAAACATTTAAACGTGTCAACCCTCACAAGGCTGCAGGCCCAGACGGCATCCCCGGCCTCGTCCTCAGAGCATGCGCAGACCAGCTGGCTGGTGTGTTTACGGACATATTCAATCAATCCCTATCCCAGTCTGCTGTTCCTACATGGTTCAAGAGGGCCACCATTGTTCCTGTTCCCATGAAAGCTAAGGTAGCTGAGCTAAATGACTACCGCCCTGTAGCACTCACTTCCGTCATCATGAAGTGCTTTGAGAGACTAGTCAAGGACCATATCACCTCCACCCTACCTGACACCCTAGACCCACTCCAATTTGCTTACCGCCCAAATAGGTCCACAGACGACACAATCGCTATCACACTGCACACCGCCCTATCCCATCTGGACAAGAGGAATACCTATGTAAGAATGCTGTTCATCGACTACAGCTCAGCATTTAACACCATAGTACCCTCCAAACTTGTCATTAAGCTCGAGACCCTGGGTCTCGACCCCGCCCTGTGCAACTGGGTCCTGGAATTCCTGACCGACCGCCCACAGGTGGTGAGGGTAGGTAACAACATCTCCACCCCGCTGATCCTCAATACTGGGTCCCCACAAGGGTACGTTCTCAGCCCTCTCCTGTACTCCCTGTTCACCCACAACTGAGTGGCCATGCACGCCTCCAACTCAATCATCAAGTTTGCGGACGACACTACAGTGGTAGGCTTGATTACCAACAACGACAAGACAGCCTACAGGGAGGAGGTGAGGGCTCTCGGAGTGTGGTGTCAGGACAATAACCTCACACTCAACGTCAACAAAACAAAGGAGATGATTGTGGACTTCAGGAAACAGCAGAGAGAGCAGCCCCCTAATCTACATTGACGGTACAATGTTGGAGAGGGTGGAAAGTTTTAAGTTCCTTGGCGTACACATCACGGACAAACTGAAATGGTCCACCCACACAGACAGCGTTATGAAGAAGGCGCAGCATCGCCTCTTCAAACTCATGAGGCTGAAGAAATTCAGCTTGTCACCAAACTCATTCACAAACTTTTACAGATGCACAATCGAGAGCATCCTGTCGGGCTGCACGGTACGGCAGCTGCTCCGCCCAAACTACCTGCTCTCCAGGACACCTACACCACCCGATGTCACAGGAAGGCCAAAAAGATCATTTGGCCTTCACTCATTCATATATCTTTATGTACATATTCTTCAACCCTTTACACTTGTGTGTATAAGGTAATTGTTGTGAAATTGTTAAGTTAGATTACTCGTTGGATATTACTGCATTGTCGGAAATAGAAGCACAAGCATTTCGCTACATTCGGCTATCACTCATTCATATATTTTTGTCCATATTCGTATTCATTCCTTTACACTGGTGTGTATAAGGTAAGTTGTTGTGGAATTGTTAGGTTAGATTACTTGTTAGATATTACTGCATTGTCGGAACTAGAAGCACAGGTGTATGTGACAAATGAATTAGATTTGATCCTCCAGCATGACAATACCACCAGCCATACTGCTCGTTCTGTGCGTGATTTCCTGCAAGACAGAAATGTCATTGTTCTAACATGGCCAGCGAAGTGCCCGGATCTCAATCCCATTGAGCACGTCTGGGACCTGTTGGATCGGGGGGTGAGGGCTAGGGTTATTTCCCCCAGAAATGTCCGGGAACTTGCAGGTGCCTTGTTGGAAGAGTGGGGTAACATCTCACAGCAAGAACTGGCAAATCTGGTGCAGTCCATGAGGAGGAGATGCACTGCAGTACTTAATGCAGCTGGTGGCCACACCAGATACTGACTGTTACTTTTGATTTTGACCCCCCTTTGTTCAGGGACACATTATACCATTTATGTTAGCCATATTGCGGTGGCAGGGTAGCCTAGTGATTAGAGCGTTGGACTGCAGGGTAGCCTAGTGGTTAGAGCTTTGGGCTAGTAACCGAAAGGTTGCAAGTTCATATCCCCGAGCTGACAAGGTACAAATCTGTCGTTCTGCTCCTAAACAGGCAGTTAACCCACTGTTCCTAGGCCATCATTGAAAATAAGAATTTGTACTTAACTGACTTGCCTAGTTGAATAAAGGTTAAAAAACAAATGTCTGAGGAACTTGTTCTGTTTATGTCTCAGTTGTTGAATCTTTATGTCTCAGTTGTTGAATATTCCTACAAATATTTACACATGTTAAGTTTGCTGAAAATAAACGCAGTTGACAGTGAGGACGTTTTTTTTTGTTGTTGCTGAGTTTACATCAGGTGAAACATCTCACTCATCTGTGTAAAGGATGTGCATAACGGCAGCAACATTGGCAGCATTAAGACTACTGGTTTTCGGAATTTGCCTTCAAAATAAAAGTCTGCAAGACAAAATCTAGATTTTTTTTCCCCAGCTTTGCATAGTGCATACTCTTTTAAAATGATGACCACACGGGGACTAATCTAAACTAAAGATAATTACTACTTTGTGTAAGATGATGAATATAAGGTGGAGCACATTGAGAAATAGTTGGATCTTAAGTAAATTGATAAAAAATCTATATATTTTATTTAACCTTTATTTAACTAGGCAAGTCGGTTAAGAACAAATTCTTATTTACAATGAAGGCCTACACCGGCCAAACCTGGACGACGCTGGGCTAATTGGGCCAATAATACTGTACTCTTTCTTGAATTTGTTCTGGATTTGGGGACGGTGAAAAGACCCCTGGTGGCATGTCTGGTGGGATAAGTGTGTGTGTCAGGTCTGTGTGTAAGTTGACTATGCAAAAAATTTGGGATTTTAAACACATTAACGTTTCTTATAAAATAGTAGTGATGCAGTCAGTCTCTCCTCAACTCTTAGCCAAGAGAGACTGGGCATGCATAGTATTTATAACGTCCCTCTGACTACAATGAAGAGCAAGACGTGCCGCTCTGTTCTGGGACAGCTGCAGTTTAACTAGGTCTTTCCCTTGCAGCACTGGACCACACGACTGGGACAATAATCAAGATTAGACAAAACTAGTGCCTGCAGGACTTGCATTTTTGGAGTGTGGTGTCAAAAAAGCAGAGCTTCTCTTTATTACGGACAGACCTCTCCCCATATTTACAACCATTGAATCTATATATGTTTTGACCATGACAGTTTACGATCTAAGGTAACGGCAAGTAATTTAGTCTCTTGTTAAATAGCCACACCATTCATTACCAGATTCAACTGGTCTAGAACTTAAGATATGATTTGTACCAAGTACAATGCTCTTAGTTTTAGAGATGTTCAGGACCAGTTTATTACTGGCCACTCATTCCAAAACAGATTGCAACTCTTTGTTTAGAGTTTCTGTGACTTCATTAGCTGTGGTTGCTGATGCGTATATGGTTGAATCACCAGCATACATGGACACACATGCTTTGTTTAATGCCAGTGGCAGGTCATTGGTAAAAATAGAATAGAGTAGAGGGCCTAGAGAGCTGCCCTGCGGTACACCACACTTTACATGTTTGACATTAGAGAAAGCTTCCATTTTAAGAAAACCCTCTATCTATTACATAGATAGCTCTGAATCCACGATATGGCAGAGGTTGAAAAGCCATAGAACTAGCTATGACGCTAGTTTTTGTATAAACTCTTCATTGGTAAGGCTGTCCAGTGCATGCAAGTGTACCCCCGATGCAATTCTGAAATCTATACATCCAAAGTGCGATTTAAACAGAGTTATACTTTTTTGGGGGTTCAAATTAACAAATGATTGTCTTTTTAAAATGTATTTATATAAAAACATTCCAGCCTTGTTTGGCATTATCTAGTCCAAATATGGCATGATTCCACTAGTAGTTACCTTTTTAAAACCCTTTCAAAATGGGACATTTATTTTGAAGGCGAGCAGTAAAATCCCCACTATTGTGGCCTAGTCCTTAGTGTCTAACTTCACACAGGTTCAGACACCTGAGATGGCGAACGACACGAACGACAACTGCGGTAATAAACAAAACACATTCGGTTCAGGCTAGTAGAGAGGCTGCGTACTGTTGTGTCAAAATAACAGCACATTGCAGAATCGGAAAAAACGACCATTTATTTCACGGTTACACCCCGCTGAAGATCTTCATAACCCCGTGTGTGATTACAAAGGGGGCCGACGAGGTTCAATTCCAAGCTGCTTTAGTTGAGTCTTCAGACTCAATTTGTTTTATGTGTCTTGAGTGAAAATAAGGAAAACATGACGGAGGTAAGGAAGAGAGGAGGAAAAGGAGGAGATCCCGACAGCGTTAGTGACAAGGTGAGAAAACTTAAACTAAGAAAACATATTTGAATCTCTTTCGTGCTGAAATGTGCTCCTTCGTTGCTAGGGACGTCGTAACTAGCTAATCCCCTTCCTCGCTAATTAGCTTAGTTAGCTATAGGTAGCTCATGTTCAGTCAACGTTAACTAACTTAAGTTTTCCGCGAGATAACTATGTGAATGTTACGTTATTAAATAGGGATTTAGTAACTGTATAACCCTGGTAAATTGTGCCATTTGTAACGAGTAATGTCTTTATTTAGTTATAACGAGTAATGATTTGTTAGCTAACATGCTATAATCGAGCTGCTGGCTAACCTGTCAAACCAGCTGACTCGGTGCTCTAGCTTAGTGACCCGACTGTTGTCAAAAAGAGATGGCCTTTCAAAACAAAGGTCAGCTCTTTGTCTGACACAATCTAACCAAATGTTATATTACTTTCACCCCCCAAAAATATAATATATAGGACGCTCTTTTTCTGTGCCTTGGACCCAAAGCTTAGGAGTAAGTTGCTTTTTCATTGGAAAGACAATCACGCTGTTAGTTTGACAGATAAAATACTATATATATATATAAATGCCTGACTCCCCTGGGGTGGATTTGAGGATCTAGTCAAGGTTTTCTCCTAATCATTTACAATGTCTAATAAAATGAGGATGTTGTTAATAACATTATTATTATTATTATTATATTCCATTTAGCTTTTATCCAAAGCATCTTAGTCAGGGGGGTGGCAAGTAGCCTAGTGTTTATAGTGTTGGTTGCTGGGTCAAATCCCCGAATTGACAAGGTACAAATCTGTCATTCCTCCCCTGAACAGGCAGTTAACCCACTGTTCCTAGACCAGTTAACCCACTAGACCAGTTAACCCACTAGACCAGTTAACCCACTAGACCGGTAGACCAGTTAACCCACTAGACCAGTTAACCCACTGTTCCTAGACCAGTTAACCCACTGTTCCTAGACAATCATTGTAAATAAGAATTAGTTCTTAACTGACTTGCCTTGTTAAATAAAAGGTTAAATAAATAAATGTGTGCTGGAATTGAACCTACTACCCTGGTGTAACGAGCTATACCAACTGAGCTACAAAGGACCACATTTTTATTAACTTAAATTAATTCTTAAAAAAAAAAAAAAAAAATTCGACTTGATTATGGTATTCTTAGACATGATGAAAAATAGTAAAGTGTAAAAGGGCCACCTCTTTGGTAGTTATGAAATAGCTATGCTACATGGTATGCCTGCATTGTTATTAAACAACATGTCAACAACGTTGTGACGTTACAATCATTACGTTGACTACATGGTGGTGTGCACAGTTGGTACGGTCGAGGCGTCTCTGTGTAGCAATTAAACGGACAGGCCATTAAACAGCAATGACGTACATTACCATGGTAACTATTTTAAATAACAACAACAGATTGATAATGACACCCCACCTTGGCCCTGACCTCACTCTCCAAACATGTCTCAGGAGTTGGGGTATATATGTATGTGTGTGTGTGTGTGTGTGTGTCTGTGTGTGTGTAAACTCACTTTTGAGAAATTGGAATATATATATATATTTTTCCAATTTCTCAAAAGTGAGTTTACAACTTTCAAAGCAGAATTACTATCCTATTGTTTCTCAACTGTTGTGTATGATAAACCATTTTGTAGCTCTGAATCTCAACTTTTTTTTAAAAATCCAATGTAAAAAATAAAAAAACAACCATTGAGTCACATATGTGTATAATACACCCTTGTACATTGTGAAATAGTACAAATAGCAGCACCCACCAAAGTATTCTAATGCACTAGTCACCCTCTGGGTCCTGATCAATAGTAGTGTACTATAGGGTGCCATTTGGGACCCAATCAGGATCTACATTACAGATTGTCCAGATCTAACGTTTTCAGAGTCTTTAGGCCGAAAGATCCAGAGCTTCCCGAAACTTCTGCGCATGTACGAATCACTCAACAGCGAGCGCCACTAGGAAAAAAATAAACACCATCTGGCGCTAAAATTTGTTCACTGTACATCGTTCCAAACAACAATTTAGGCTACGTCAACACAACACGGCATATTTAATTTTTTATTTATTAACTTGGCAAGTCAGTTAAGACGGTCTTACTTACGATGGCGGCTTACCACGGACAACGCTGGGCCAATTGTGCGCCGCCGCCGCCCACCACGGCCGGATGTGATGCAGCCTCGGATTCGAACCGGGGACTGTAGCGACGCCCCTTAGACCGCTGCACCAATCGGTAGCCATGACGTAACATCTAAATGAAAGTGAGATCAAATGGTTACTATACAGAATGATGCTGCATGGATGTTTTCACCAGTAAAAATGCAAAGATTTACCATTCACGTTTGAATGCAGTGTTTTTAAATGTTTTTTTACTTACAGTAAGTTTATGAGATATATTCTGTTATGTAGAGTACTGTGATCGTTGTGTTCTTGCAGAGACTGTGTAAAGAGACTGTTCTCTAGGAGAGCAGAGACTGTTCTCTAGGAGAGCAGAGACTGTTCTCTAGGAGAGCAGAGACTGTTCTCTAGGAGAGCAGAGACTGTTCTCTAGGAGAGCAGAGACTGTTCTCTAGGAGAGCAGAGACTGTTCTCTAGGAGAGCAGAGACTGTTCTCTAGGAGAGCAGAGACTGTTCTCTAGGAGAGCAGAGACTGTTCTCTAGGAGAGCAGAGACTGTTCTCTAGGAGTAGAGCAGAGACTGTTCTCTAGGAGTGGAGCAGAGACTGTACTCTATGGGTAGAGCAGAGACAGTGTAAAGTAGAGAATAAACACGTGTGCAGAAGCTTCAGGAAGCTCACAATCTTTTGGTCCCGTGAACTTTAGAGTTGAATCCGCAGCCACTGTCTACATTTGTATATGGCTCTGGGCTATCCTAGTGCCCCCCCCCCCTTTGCTGCTTCAAAGGCTCACCGGGACCACTCCCTCTCCTCGGCCCACTATGGACTTGTGTGGCGTGTCTGTCAAAGGTTCTATCTGGTTTTATGTGTGTGGGTGCTCATTACACAACAGAAATAGTGATTCATGACATGATGTCGTCTGACCTGATTTAGCTCTGGGAAAGTGTGTCCCAAATGGCACCCTATTTCCCATAGGACTCTGGTATAAAGTAGTGTACTATATATAGGAAATAAGATGCCATAGGACTCTGGTATAAAGTAGTGTACTATATATAGGAAATAAGATGCCATAGGACTCTGGTATAAAGTAGTGTACTATATATAGGAAATAAGATGCCATAGGACTCTGGTATAAAGTAGTGTACTATATATAGGAAATAAGATGCCATAGGACTCTGGTATAAAGTAGTGTACTATATATAGGAAATAAGATGCCATAGGACTCTGGTATAAACTAGTGTACTATATATAGGAAATAAGATGCCATAGGACTCTGGTATAAAGTAGTGTACTATATATAGGAAATAAGATGCCATAGGACTCTGGTATAAAGTGGTGTACTATATATAGGAAATAAGATGCCATAGGACTCTGGTATAAAGTAGTGTACTATATATAGGAAATAAGATGCCATAGGACTCTGGTATAAAGTAGTGTACTATATATAGGAAATAAGATGCCATAGGACTCTGGTATAAAGTAGTGTACTATATATAGGAAATAAGATGCCATAGGACTCTGGTATAAAGTAGTGTACTATATATAGGAAATAAGATGCCATAGGACTCTGGTATAAAGTAGTGTACTATATATAGGAAATAAGATGCCATAGGACTCTGGTATAAACTAGTGTACTATATATAGGAAATAAGATGCCATAGGACTCTGGTATAAAGTGGTGTACTATATATAGGAAATAAGATGCCATAGGACTCTGGTATAAAGTAGTGTACTATATATAGGAAATAAGATGCCATAGGACTCTGGTATAAAGTGGTGTACTATATATAGGAAATAAGATGCCATAGGACTCCGGTATAAAGTAGTGTACTATATATAGGAAATAAGATGCCATAGGACTCTGGTATAAAGTAGTGTACTATATATAGGAAATAAGATGCCATAGGACTCTGGTATAAACTAGTGTACTATATATAGGAAATAAGATGCCATAGGACTCTGGTATAAAGTAGTGTACTATATATAGGAAATAAGATGCCATAGGACTCTGGTATAAAGTGGTGTACTATATATAGGAAATAAGATGCCATAGGACTCTGGTATAAAGTAGTGTACTATATATAGGAAATAAGATGCCATAGGACTCTGGTATAAAGTAGTGTACTATATATAGGAAATAAGATGCCATAGGACTCTGGTATAAAGTAGTGTACTATATATAGGAAATAAGATGCCATAGGACTCTGGTATAAAGTAGTGTACTATATATAGGAAATAAGATGCCATAGGACTCTGGTATAAAGTAGTGTACTATATATAGGAAATAAGATGCCATAGGACTCTGGTATAAACTAGTGTACTATATATAGGAAATAAGATGCCATAGGACTCCGGTATAAAGTAGTGCGCTATAATAGGAAATAAGATGCCATAGGACTCCGGTATAAAGTAGTGCGCTATAATAGGAAATAAGATGCCATAGGACTCTGGTATAAAGTAGTGCACTATAATAGGAAATAGGGTGTCATTTGGGACATGGTCCTCTATGCCATAGGACTCTGGTTATTTGTGTGTAATGTCTTTAGAGATGGTGCCAAAGTGGTGATCGGAAAGCAGCCCACAATGTAGATTAGGCTGCCACAAGAGTCCCAGAACGTGTGCTGTTATGAGGTTATTACAGACACGCAGACCAGTTACCTGTTCTCTAGAGGTAGGCAGGCAGGCAGCTAACTGTTCTCTAGAGGTAGGCAGGCAGGCAGCTAACTGTTCTCTAGAGGTAGGCAGGCAGGCAGCTAACTGTTCTATAGAGGTAGGCAGGCAGGCAGGCAGCTAACTGTTCTATAGAGGTAGGCTGGCAGGCAGCTAACTGTTCTATAGAGGTAGGCTGGCAGGCAGCTAACTGTTCTATAGAGGTAGGCAGGCAGCTAGCTAACTGTTCTATAGAGTGGTAGGCAGGCAGGGAGCTAATTGTTCTATAGAGTGGTAGGCAGGGAGCTAACTGTTCTATAGAGTGGTAGGCAGGCAGCTAACTGTTCTATAGAGTGGTAGGCAGGCAGCTAGCTAACTGTTCTATAGAGTGGTAGGCAGGCAGGGAGCTAATTGTTCTATAGAGTGGTAGGCAGGGAGCTAACTGTTCTATAGAGTGGTAGGCAGGCAGCTAACTGTTCTATAGAGTGGTAGGCATGCAGGGAGCTAACTAACTGTTCTATAGAGTGGTAGGCAGGGAGCTAACTGTTCTATAGAGGTAGGCAGGCAGCTAACTGTTCTATAGAGTGGTAGGCAGGCAGCTAACTGTTCTATAGAGTGGTAGGCAGGCAGGGAGCTAACTGTTCTATAGAGTGGTAGGCAGGCAGGGAGCTAGCTAACTGTTCTATAGAGTGGTAGGCAGGCAGGGAGCTAACTAACTGTTGTATAGAGTGGTAGGCAGCTAACTGTTCTATAGAGTGGTAGGCAGGCAGCTAACTGTTCTATAGAGGTAGGTAGGCAGGGAGCTAACTGTTCTATAGAGTGGTAGGCAGGCAGGGAGCTAACTGTTCTATAGAGTGGTAGGCAGGCAGCTAACTGTTCTATAGAGTGGTAGGCAGGGAGCTAATTGTTCTATAGAGGTAGGTAGGCAGGGAGCTAATTGTTCTATAGAGGTAGGTAGGCAGGGAGCTAACTGTTCTATAGAGTGGTAGGAAGGCAGCTAACTGTTCTATAGAGTGGTAGGCAGGCAGGGAGCTAACTGTTCTATAGAGTGGTAGGCAGGCAGGGAGCTAACTGTTCTATATCAATGAATCAATCAAATTTATTTTATATAGCCCTTCGTACATCAGCTGATATCTCAAAGTGCTGTACAGAAACCCAGCCTAAAACCCCAAACAGCAAGCAATGCAGGTGAAGAAGCACGGTGGCTAGGAAAAACTCCCTAGAAAGGCCAAAACCTAGGAAGAAACCTAGAGAGGATCCAGGCTATGTGGGGTGGCCAGTCCTCTTCTGGCTGTGCCGGGTGGAGATTATAACAAAACATGGTCAAGATGTTCAAATGTTCATAAATGACCAGCATGGTCGAATAATAATAAGGCAGAATAGTT
Organism: Oncorhynchus mykiss; assembly: GCF_057628025.1. Lineage (NCBI taxonomy): Eukaryota > Metazoa > Chordata > Actinopteri > Salmoniformes > Salmonidae > Oncorhynchus > Oncorhynchus mykiss. The sequence goes on from NC_143027.1 coordinate 4,069,061, forward strand.
GAAACTGGAGCAGCAGCACAGTCAGGTGGACTGGGGACAGCAAGGAGTCATCATGTCAGGTATTCCTGGGGCATGGTCCTAGGGCTCAGGTCCTCCGAGAGAGAGAAAGAAAGAGAGAATTAGAGAGAGCATATGTGGGATGGCCAGTCCTCTTCTGGCTGTGCCGGGTGGAGATTATAACAGAACATGGCCAAGATGTTCAAATGTTCATAAATGATCAGCATGGTCGAATAATAATAAGGCAGAACAGTTGAAACTGGAGCAGCAGCACAGCCAGGTGGACTGGGGACAGCAAGGAGTCATCATGTCAGGTAGTCCTGGGGCATGGTCCTAGGGCTCAGGTCCTCCGAGAGAGAGAAGGAGAGAATTAGAGAACGCACACTTAGATTCACACAGGACACCGAATAGGACAGGAGAAGTACTCCAGATATAACAAACTGACCCTAGCCCCCCGACACATAAACTACTGCAGCATAAATACTGGAGGCTGAGACAGGAGGGGTCAGGAGACACTGTGGCCCACTCCGAGGACACCCCCGGACAGGGCCAAACAGGAAGGATATAACCCCACCCACTTTGCCAAAGCACAGCCCCCACACCACTAGAGGGATATCTTCAACCACCAACTTACCATCCTGAGACAAGGCTGAGTATAGCCCACAAAGACCTCCGCCACGGCACAACTTAAGGGGGGGGGGGGGGGGCGCCAACCCAGACAGGATGACCACATCAGTGACTCAACCCACTCAGGTGACGCACCTCCTCCAGGGACGGCATGAGAGAGCCCCAGTAAAGCCAGTGACTCAGCCCCTGTAATAGGGTTAGAGGCAGAGAATCCCAGTGGAAAGAGGGGAACCGGCCAGGCAGAGACAGCAAGGGTGGTTCGTTGCTCCAGAGCCTTTCCGTTCACCCTCCCACTCCTGGGCCAGACTACACTCAATCATATGACCCACTGAAGAGATGAGTCTTCAGTAGAGACTTAAAGGTTGAGACCGAGTTTGCGTCTCTGACATGGGTAGGCAGACCGTTCCATAAAAATGGAGCTCTATAGGAGAAAGCCCTGCCTCCAGCTGTTTGCTTAAAAATTCTAGGGACAATTAGGAGGCCTGCGTCTTGTGACCGTAGCGTACGTGTAGGTATGTACGGCAGGACCAAATCAGAGAGATAGATAGGAGCAAGCCCATGTAATGCTTTGTAGGTTAGCAGTAAAACCTTGAAATCAGCCCTTGCTTTGACAGGAAGCCAGTGTAGAGAGGCTAGCACTGGAGTAATATGATCAAATTTTTTGGTTCTAGTCAGGATTCTAGCAGCCGTATTTAGCACTAACTGAAGTTTATTTAGTGCTTTATCCGGGTAGCCGGAAAGTAGAGCATTGCAGTAGTCTAACCTGGAAGTGACAAAAGCATGGATTAATTTTTCTGCATCATTTTTGGACAGAAAGTTCCTGATTTTTGCAATGTTACGTAGATGGAAAAAAGCTGTCCTTGAAATGGTCTTGATATGTTCTTCAAAAGAGAGATCAGGGTCCAGAGTAACGCCGAGGTCCTTCACAGTTTTATTTGAGACGACTGTACAACCATTAAGATTAATTGTCAGATTCAACAGAAGATCTCTTTGTTTCTTGGGACCTAGAACAAGCATCTCTGTTTTGTCCGAGTTTAAAAGTAGAAAGTTTGCAGCCATCCACTTCCTTATGTCTGAAACACATTCTTCTAGCAAGGGCAATTTTGGGGCTTCACCATGTTTAATTGAAATGTACAGCTGTGTGTCATCTGCATAGCAGTGAAAGTTAACATTATGTTTTCGAATAACATCCCCAAGAGGTAAAATATATAGTGAAAACAATAGTGGTCCTAAAACGGAACCTTGAGGAACACCGAAATTTACAGTTGATTTGTCAGAGGACAGACCATTCACAGAGACAAACTGATATCTTTCCGACAGATAAGATCTAAACCAGGCCAGAACTTGTCCGTGTAGACCAATTTGGGTTTCCAATCTCTCCAAAAGAATGTGGTGATCGATGGTATCAAAAGCAGCACTAAGGTCTAGGAGCACGAGGACAGATGCAGAGCCTCGGTCCGATGCCATTAAAATGTCATTTACCACCTTCACAAGTGCCGTCTCAGTGCTATGATGGGGTCTAAAACCAGACTGAAGCATTTCGTATACATTGTTTGTCTTCAGGAAGGCAGTGAGTTGTTGCGCAACAGCCTTTTCTAAAATTTTTGAGAGGAATGGAAGATTCGATATAGGCCGATAGTTTTTTATATTTTCTGGGTCAAGGTTTGGCTTTTTCAAGAGAGGCTTTATTACTGCCACTTTTAGTGAGTTTGGTACACATCCGGTGGATAGAGAGCCGTTTATTATGTTCAACATAGTAGGGCCAAGCACAGGAAGCAGCTCTTTCAGTAGTTTAGTTGGAATAGGGTCCAGTATGCAGCTTGAAGGTTTAGAGGCCATGATTATTTTCATCATTGTGTCAAGAGATATAGTACTAAAATAGAGTGGTAGGCAGGCAGCTAACTGTTCTATAGAGTGGCAGGCAGCTAACTGTTCTATAGAGTGGTAGGTAGGCAGGCAGCTAACTGTTCTATAGAGTGGTAGGCAGGCAGCTAACTGTTCTATAGAGAGGCAGGCAGCTAACTGTTCTATAGAGTGGCAGGCAGCTAACTGTTCTATAGAGTGGTAGGTAGGCAGGCAGCTAACTGTTCTATAGAGTGGTAGGCAGGCAGCTAACTGTTCTATAGAGTGGTAGGCAGGCAGCTAACTGTTCTATAGAGTGCTAGGCAGGCAGCTAACTGTTCTATAGAGTGGTAAGCAGGCAGGCAGCTAACTGTTCTATAGAGTGGTAGGCAGGCAGCTAACTGTTCTATAGAGTGGTAGGCAGGCAGGCAGCTAACTGTTCTATAGAGTGGTAGGCAGGCAGCTAACTGTTCTATAGAGTGGCAGGCAGCTAATTGTTCTATAGAGGTAGGTAGGCAGGCAGCTAACTGTTCTATAGAGTGGTAGGCAGGCAGCTAACTGTTCTATAGAGTGGTAGGCAGGCAGCTAACTGTTCTATAGAGTGGTAGGCAGGCAGGGAGCTAACTAACTTTTCTATAGAGTGGTAGGCAGGCAGGGAGCTAACTAACTTTTCTATAGAGTGGTAGGCAGGGAGCTAACTGTTCTATAGAGGTAGGCAGGCAGCTAACTGTTCTATAGAGGTAGGCAGGCAGCTAACTGTTCTATAGAGGTAGGCAGGGAGCTAACTGTTCTATAGAGTGGTAGGCAGGCAGCTAACTGTTCTATAGAGTGCTAGGCAGGCAGCTAACTGTTCTATAGAGTGGTAGGCAGGCAGGCAGCTAACTGTTCTATAGAGTGGTAGGCAGGCAGGCAGCTAATTGTTCTATAGAGGTAGGTAGGCAGGCAGCTAACTGTTCTATAGAGTGGTAGGCAGGCAGCTAACTGTTCTATAGAGTGGTAGGCAGGCAGGGAGCTAACTGTTCTATAGAGTGGTAGGCAGGCAGGGAGCTAGCTAACTGTTCTATAGAGTGGTAGGCAGGCAGGGAGCTAACTAACTGTTGTATAGAGTGGTAGGCAGCTAACTGTTCTATAGAGTGGTAGGCAGGCAGCTAACTGTTCTATAGAGTGGTAGGCAGGCAGGGAGCTAACTGTTCTATAGAGTGGTAGGCAGGCAGCTAACTGTTCTATAGAGTGGTAGGCAGGGAGCTAATTGTTCTATAGAGGTAGGTAGGCAGGGAGCTAATTGTTCTATAGAGGTAGGTAGGCAGGGAGCTAACTGTTCTATAGAGTGGTAGGCAGGCAGCTAACTGTTCTATAGAGTGGTAGGCAGGCAGGGAGCTAACTGTTCTATAGAGTGGTAGGCAGGCAGCTAACTGTTCTATAGAGGTAGGTAGGCAGCTAATCCCAAAGCCTTAAGGTATGAACTTGGAACACGTCTCTTTGAAAAAGTTCACACACACACACACACACACACACTGACCTCCTTGACTTGTGTAGTAGTGAGTTAAATGGATTACCTCCGTCACAGTGGAGGTAAATCATTGTTCCTGTACCTGACCTTGTATGGGACTGTCTGTCTATTAGACTGTCCTCTGATTTAGGTTCTGTGGGGCTCGTGGGACCTACACAGCTTGGTAATGGATCCCTCGTGCAGTGATTTACTAGCCTGGTCCCAGATCAATTGGCTTCCTATGGCCATTGGCGAGACAGGACTTACATCGAGGACCAGGCTAGTATGAAATCAGGGAAAATGGATCTGTTCTCACTTGTATACATAGCAGCCAGCCAGCACTGTGCTTTCTTCATACACAGCCTTCACTGTGCTTTCTTCATACACACGCATACACAGCCAGCACTGTGCTTTCTTCATACACACGCATGCACAGCCTTCACTGTGCTTTCTTCATACACACGCATGCACAGCCTTCACTGTGCTTTCTTCATACACACGCATGCACAGCCTTCACTGTGCTTTCTTCATACACACGCATGCACAGCCTTCACTGTGCTTTCTTCATACACACGCATGCACAGCCTTCACTGTGCTTTCTTCATACACACGCATGCACAGCCTTCACTGTGCTTTCTTCATACACACGCATGCACAGCCTTCACTGTGCTTTCTTCATACACACGCATGCACAGCCTTCACTGTGCTTTCTTCATACACAGCCTTCACTGTGCTTGCCTTTTCTCAGCCTGGCTGACACTTTTTAATTAGGTCCTCAAGAGGCTATGTTTGAGTAATAGTATTAATTAGGAATTAATATTTTATCACCTTTTCCAAGTTTCAATACCAGGAGTCATTGTTTAAATGTACCTTTTATTTTACTAGGCAAGTCAGTTAAGAACCAATTCTTATTTTCAATGACAGCCTAGGAACAGTGTGTTAACTGCCTTGTTCAGGGGCAGAACGACAGATTTGTACCTTGTCAGCTCGGGGATTTGAACTTGCAACCTTCCGGTTACTAGTCCAACGCTCTAACACCTAGGCTACCCTGCCGCCTCTACACTTTAACCACTAGGCTACACTGCCGCCTCTACACTCTAACCACTAGGCTACCCTGCCGCCCCTACGCTCTAACCACTAGGCTACCCTGCCGCCTCTACACTCTAACCACTAGGCTTCCCTGCCACCTCTACACTCTAACCACTAGGCTACCCTGCCGCCTCTACACTCTAACCACTAGGCTACCCTGCCGCCTCTACACTCTAACCACTAGGCTACCTGCCTCCTCTACACTCTAACTACTAGGCTACCTGCCTCCTCTACACTCTAACCACTAGGCTACCCTGCCACCTCTACACTCTAACCACTAGGCTACCCTGCCGCCTCTACACTCTAACCACTAGGCTACCTGCCTCCTCTACACTCTAACCACTAGGCTACCTGCCTCCTCTACACTCTAACCACTAGGCTACCTGCCTCCTCTACACTCTAACCACTAGGCTACCCTGCCACCTCTACACTCTAACCACTAGGCTACCCTGCCGCCTCTACACTCTAACCACTAGGCTACCCTGCCTCCTCTACACTCTAAACACTAGGCTACCCTGCCTCCTCTACACTCTAACCACTAGGCTACCTGCCTCCTCTACACTCTAACCACTAGGCTACCTGCCACCTCTACACTCTAACCACTAGACTACCCTGCCACCTCTACACTCTAACCACTAGGCTACCCTGCCGCCTCTACACTCTAACCACTAGGCTATCATGCCGCCTCTACACTCTAACCACTAGGTTACCCTGCCACCTCTACACTCTAACCACTAGGCTACCCTGCCACCTCTACACTCTAACCACTAGGCTACCCTGCCGCCTCTACACTCTAACCACTAGGCTACCCTGCCGCCTCTACACTCTAACCACTAGGCTACCCTGCCGCCCCAATTCATATTTATCCAGAGTGTCCCCCGGGAAACAAGACTTTAGAGAGTTTAAAACCAAGATGTGGTCACTGTGCCATGGTTGTCCACCATTGAGATCAGTGCCTCACCATCTTTTGTCTGCTCGGTGGCACCACTATGGAAAGATTTCAGTGCAAATTCAACTGATTATTTAGTAATGATAGTTATTCTATACTTGATCGCCAATGGCATTGTTGTTAATTGCAAAACGGGCATTTTTTTTATTTTTAATGAATTCCCGAATGTTATCATGTTCCTGAATTCATTGAGTGCGCTTCAAAAGTAGGCTATCTGGACATAAAGCTCAGAGCTATCTGGACATAAAGCTCAGAGCTATCTGGCCATAAAGCTCAGAGCTATCTGGCCATAAAGCTCAGAGCTATCTGGCCATAAAGCTCAGAGCTATCTGGCCATAAAGCTCAGAGCTATCTGGCCATAAAGCTCAGAGCTATCTGGCCATAAAGCTCAGAGCTATCTGGCCATAAAGCTCAGAGCTATCTGGCCATAAAGCTCAGAGCTATCTGGCCATAAAGCTCAGAGCTATCTGGCCATAAAGTTCAGAGCTATCTGGCCATAAAGCTCAGAGCTATCTGGACATAACGTGTGTTCAGGACGCTCAGAGCGTATCCTGACTACGACGTTGTGGAATCATAAAGAACGTTATAACGGCAGTCAAATGACCAATGTTGCTAAGCTTGCTAGATAACCTCCTCCAACAGATGACAGAGCTATATTTGGAAAAATCTGTTTGATTTTTATACAGATGGCAGATCAGCTCACGAATAACGGGGGAGATGAAGAGTGGAAATAGTTTTTAAATAGCAAGGTATAGAATTTTCACCCTTGTGCCTATGATTTGTTAACAGATGTCGTCTTTGACAGAGATGCCTATAAAGTGAATTGTCCATATTCCTATCTAATGTGACTGTCTAAATAGTCAAGGCGTTTATATTTTACACAATTATATTGTAGACTAGCCCAGGCCTCTGCCTAGAGAGTCAGTTGTCTGTCAAACAATGATGGAGAGCTCGGAATTCAGTCTGGTTTTACTTCAATAAATACCCTTCAATGGGTCCTGGCTGTGGGGTATAATTGTCAGATTTTTATTTTATTTTATAGTTCATCCATCACAATAATGTAGCGCCCCTCTGTAACTGTGAAATGTGTTGAGTTCGCGTCGATAGGTTTCAATGATTAGCAAATATAGTGAGAATTTACACAATAATTCCATGTAGTTTAGTGAGAATTTACACAATAATTCCATATAGTATAGTGAGAATTTACACAATAATTCCATATAGTATAGTGAGAATTTACACAATAATTCCATATAGTATAGTGAGAATTTACACAATAATTCCATATGGTATAGTGAGAATTTACATAATAATTCCATATAGTATAGTGAGAATTTACACAATAATTCCATATGGTATAGTGAGAATTTACACAATAATTCCATATAGTATAGTGAGAATTTACACAATAATTCCATATAGTATAGTGAGAATTTACACAATGATAATATAGACTATGGATAGGTTATATGTATGGTTGAATATGTTACCAATATGTTTTTGGGCTAATTTCTGAAAATTGAATGATATAGTGTGTCAGTATATTTTTATTTTCTTACATTTTGGAGTAGAATTACCTTTTTTTAAAAGTTAGCAGAACTGAGATTCTCGGTCTTTCGACATAAAAATGATCCCTGGGAGGATCCCGGACCCCCTGAGCAAGGAGAATACATGCACAAAATGAGCCTCAGCAGTAGATAAACTAGACTCCAGCCTCAGCAGTAGATAAACTAGACTCCAGCCTCATCCAGCCTCAGCAGTAGATAAACTAGACTCCAGCCTCAGCAGTAGATAAACTAGACTCCAGCCTCAGCAGTAGATAAACTAGACTCCAGCCTCAGCAGTAGATAAACTAGACTCCAGCCTCAGCAGTAGATGAACTAGACTCCAGCCTCATCAGTAGATAAACTAGACTCCAGCCTCAGCAGTAGATGAACTAGACTCCAGCCTCAGCAGTAGATAAACTAGACTCCAGCCTCAGCCGTAGATAAACTAGACTCCAGCCTCATCCAGCCTCAGCAGTAGATAAACTAGACTCCAGCCTCATCCAGCCTCAGCAGTAGATAAACTAGACTCCAGCCTCATCCAGCCTCAGCAGTAGATAAACTAGACTCCAGCCTCATCCAGCCTCAGCAGTAGATAAACTAGACTCCAGCCTCAGCAGTAGATAAACTAGACTCCAGCCTCATCAGTAGATAAACTAGACTCCAGCCTCAGCAGTAGATAAACTAGACTCCAGCCTCATCCAGCCTCAGCAGTAGATAAACTAGACTCCAGCCTCAGCAGTAGATAAACTAGACTCCAGTCTCAGCAGTAGATAAACCAGACTCCAGCCTCAGCAGTAGATAAACTAGACTCCAGCCTCAGCAGTAGATAAACTAGACTCCAGCCTCAGCAGTAGATAAACTAGACTCCAGCCTCAGCAGTAGATAAACCAGACTCCAGCCTCAGCAGTAGATAAACTAGACTCCAGCCTCAGCAGTAGATAAACTAGACTCCAGCCTCAGCAGTAGATAAACTAGACTCCAGCCTCAGCAGTAGATAAACCAGACTCCAGCCTCAGCAGTAGATAAACTAGACTCCAGCCTCAGCAGTAGATAAACTAGACTCCAGCCTCAGCAGTAGATAAACTAGACTCCAGCCTCAGCAGTAGATAAACCAGACTCCAGCCTCAGCAGTAGATAAACCAGACTCCAGCCTCAGCAGTAGATAAACTAGACTCCAGCCTCAGCAGTAGATAAACTAGACTCCAGCCTCAGCAGTAGATAAACTAGACTCCAGCCTCAGCAGTAGATAAACTAGACTCCAGCCTCAGCAGTAGATAAACCAGACTCCAGCCTCAGCAGTAGATAAACCAGACTCCAGCCTCAGCAGTAGATAAACTAGACTCCAGCCTCAGCAGTAGATAAACTAGACTCCAGCCTCAGCAGTAGATAAACTAGACTCCAGCCTCAGCAGTAGATAAACTAGACTCCAGCCTCAGCAGTAGATAAACTAGACTCCAGCCTCAGCAGTAGATAAACTAGACTCCAGCCTCAGCAGTAGATAAACTAGACTCCAGCCTCAGCAGTAGATAAACTAGACTCCAGCCTCAGCAGTAGATAAACTAGACTCCAGCCTCAGCAGTAGATAAACTAGACTCCAGTCTCAGCCGTAGATAAACTAGACTCCAGCCTCAGCAGTAGATAAACTAGACTCAGCAGTAGATAAACTAGACTCCAGCCTCAGCAGTAGATAAACTAGACTCCAGCCTCAGCAGTAGATAAACTAGACTCCAGCCTCAGCCGTAGATAAACTAGACTCCAGCCTCAGCAGTAGATAAACTAGACTCCAGTCTCAGCAGTAGATAAACCAGACTCCAGTCTCAGCAGTAGATAAACTAGACTCCAGCCTCAGCAGTAGATAAACTAGACTCCAGCCTCAGCAGTAGATAAACTAGACTCCAGCCTCAGCAGTAGATAAACTAGACTCCAGCCTCAGCAGTAGATAAACTAGACTCCAGCCTCAGCAGTAGATAAACTAGACTCCAGCCTCAGCAGTAGATAAACTAGACTCCAGCCTCAGCAGTAGATAAACTAGACTCCAGCCTCAGCAGTAGATAAACTAGACTCCAGCCTCAGCAGTAGATAAACTAGACTCCAGCCTCAGCAGTAGATGAACCAGACTCCAGCCTCAGCAGTAGATAAACTAGACTCCAGCCTCAGCAGTAGCTTACTAGACTCCAGCTAGGCCTGGCACTACAAAGCAGAACAGAACAGAATGCATGTTTGTTGGCCTGACTTTTTCGTCCGTGTTCATTTGGCTGTTTTTTCTGCCCTAGTGAGAATGAATCCCTAATCAAGCTGTGCCTCTGTTTTCTGCCACCTCTGCAAAGCAGTTAAAGGGACCAGGGTTGAATAGGGGGGGGGGGGGGGGGGGGATTTAAAGGGATGGTCCCTCTGCAAAGCTTTTAAAGAGAGGATGAGAGGTGCCAGATACCATCAGGGTGACTGTTCAATCTCAGGGGTCAGTGTGTGTACCTCACTGCTCTCCTTCTCATTAATTTCCTCCTGAATGGTGCTCTTTCTGCTTCTGTAGCATGGTCTTGGCTGTGTACTGTTTATACACACACACACACACACGGCTGTTTCTTCCCTGGCTGTCGGGGATTTTCCTAGTCTCATTTACTGAGTAGCTCATCACCTGTCCTACTGCTCTCTTTCTCTCGCTCTCTCTCAACATTTTAAATGTAAGGGATTTATTGGCAGGTTAACGTTGCCAAAGCAAGTGAAGTAGATAATAAACAAAAGTGAAATTTACAGTTTAAAAAAAATAAAAAAAATAAAAAAAATAAAATTTCAAATGTCATATAGTGTAAATACACAGTGTTGTAATGATGTGCAAATATTTAAAGGGAAAATAGCATAAATATGGGTTGTATTTACAATGGTGTGTGTGTTCTTCACTGGTTGCCCTTTTCTCGTGGCAACAGGTCACAAATCTTGCTGCTGTGATGGCACACTGTGGTATTTCACCCAGTAGATATGGGAGTTTTTTCAAAATTGGGTTTGTTTTCTAAATCTTTGTGGATCTGTGTAATCTGAGGGAAATATGTCTCTCTAATATGGTCATACATTGGGCAGGAGGTTAGGAAGTGCAGCTCAGTTTCTACCTCATTTTGTGGGCGGTGAGCACATAGCCTGTCTTCTCTTGAGAGCCATGTCTGCCTACGGCGGCCTTTCTCAATAGCAAGGCTATGCTCACTGAGTCTGTACATAGTCAAAGCTTTCCTTAAGTTGGGGTCAGTCACAGTGGTCAGGTATTTTGCCACTGTGTACTCTCTGTTTAGGGCCAAATAGCATTCTAGTTTACTCAGTTTTTTTGTTAATTCATTCAAATGTGTCAAGTAATTATCTATTTGTTTTCTCATGACTTGATTGGGTCTAATTGTGTTGCTGTCCTGGGGCTCTGTGGGGTCTGTTTGTGTTTGTGAAAAGAGCCCCAGGACCAGCTTGCTTAGGAGACTCTTCTCCGGGTTCATCTCTCTGTAGGTGATGGCTTTGTTATGGAAGGTTTGGAAATCACTCCCTATTAGGTGGTTGTAGAATTTAACGTCTATTTTCTGGATTTTGGTAATTAGTGGGTATCGGCCAAATTCTGCTCTGCATGCATTATTTGGTGTTTTACATTGTACACTGAGGATATTTTTGCAGAATTCTACATGCAGAGTCCCATTTTGTGAAGTCTTGGTTGGTGAGCGGACCCCAGACCTCACAACCATAAAGGGCAATGGGTTATATAACTGATTCAAGTATTTTTGGCCAGATCCTAATTGGTCTGTCAACTTTTATGTTCCTTTTGATGGCATAGAAGGCCCTTCTTGCCTTGTCTCTCAGATCGTTCACAGCTTTGTGGAAGTTACCTGTGGCGCTGATGTTTAGGCCGAGGTATGTATAGTGTGTGTGCTCTAGGGCAACGGTGTCTAGATGGAATTTGTAGTCGTGGTCCTGGCAACTGGACTTTTTTTGGAACACCATTTTTTTATTGTCAAGGCCCAGGTCTGTCAGGGCCCAGGTCTGTCAGGGCCCAGGTCTGTCAGGGCCCAGGTCTGTCAGGGCCCAGGTCTGTCAGGGCCCAGGTCTGTCAGGGCCCAGGTCTGTCAGGGCCCAGGTCTGACAGAATCTGTGCAGAAGATCTAGTTGCTGCTGCAGGCCCTCCTTGGTTGGTGACAGAAGCACCAGATCATCAGCAAACAGACCTTTGATTTCAGATTCTAGTAGGGTGAGGCTGGGTGCTGCAGACTGTTCTAGTGCCCACGCCAATTTGTTGATATATATGTTGAAGAGAGTGTGCCTACAGCAGCACAGATTCTGCCAGACCTGGGCCCTGACAGTAAATCTCAGTAAGACCAAAATGATGGTGTTCCAAAAAAGGTCCGGTCGCCACGACCACATACAAATTCCATCTAGACACCGTTGTCCTAGAGCACACAAAACTATATTTACCTCGTCCTAAACATCAGCACCACAGGTAACTTCCACAAAGCTGTGAACGAGCTGAGAGACAAGGCAAGAAGGGCCTTCTATGCCAACAAAAGGAACATGAAATTCGACATATCAATTAGGATATGGCTAAAAATACTTGAATCAGTTATAGAACCCATTGCCCTTTATGGTTTTGAGGTATGGGTTCCGCTCACCAACCAAGAATTCACAAAATGGGACAAACACCAAATTGAGACTCTGCACACAGAATTCTGCAAAAATATAATTTGTGTACAACGTAGAGCACCAAATAATGCATGCAGAGCAGAATTAGGCTGATAACCACTAATTATCTAAATCCAGAAAAGAGCCGTTAAATTCTACAACCACCTGAAAGGAAACGATTCCCAAACCTTCCATAACAAAGCCATCACCTACAGAGAGATGAACCTGGAGAAGAGTCCCCTAAGCAAGCTGGTCCTGGGGCTCTGTTCACAAACACTAACACACCCTACAGAGCCCCAGGACAACAGCACAATTAGACCCAATCAAATCATGAGAAAACAAAAAGATAATTACTTGACACATTGGAAAGAATTAACAAAAAAACAGAGCAAACTAGAATGCTGTTTGGCCCTACACAGAGAGTACACAGCGGCGGAATACCTGACCACTGTGACTGACCCAAAATTAAGAAAAGCTTTGATTATGTACAGACTCAGTGAGCATATTGCTATTGAGAAAGGCCGTCGTAGGCAGACATGGCTCTCAAGAGAAGACAGGCTATGTGCTCACTGCCCACAAAATGAGGTGGAAACTGAGCTGCACTTCCTAACCTCCTGTCAAATGTATGACCATATTAGAGACACATATTTCCCTCAGATTACACAGATCCACAAAGATTTAGAAAACAAACCCGATTTTGATAAACTCCCATATCTACTGGGTGAAATACCACAGTGTGTCATCACAGCAGCAAGATTTGTGACCTGTTGCCATGAGAAAAGGGCAACCAGTGAAGAACACACACCATTGTAAATACAACCCATATTTATGCTATTTTCCCTTTTGTACATTCAATATTTGCACATCATTACAACACTGTGTATTTACACTATATGACATTTGAAATGTCTTAATTATTTTGGAACTTCTGTATGTGTAATGTTTACTATTCATTTTTATTGTTTATTTCACTTTATATATTATCTACTTCACTTGCTTTGGCAACGTTAACATATGTTTCCCATGCCAATAAAACCCCTTGAATTGAATTGAGAGACCCACTTGCTTCCCGTGTTTCAGAAATAATCTATACTCCAGTACTGTAGCAGAATGACTAGTCTAATCTAGTATCTTTAGCTCTATACTCCAGTACTGTAGCAGAATGACTAGTCTAATCTAGTATCTTTAGCTCTATACTCCAGTACTGTAGCAGAATGACTAGTCTAATCTAGTATCTTTAGCTCTATACTCCAGTACTGTAGCAGAATGACTAGTCTAATCTAGTATCTTTAGCTCTATACTCCAGTACTGTCGCAGAATGACTACTCTAATCTAGTATCTTTAGCTCTATACTCCAGTACTGTAGCAGAATGACTAGTCTAATCTAGTATCTTTAGCTCTATACTCCAGTACTGTAGCAGAATGACTAGTCTAATCTAGTATCTTTAGCTCTATACTCCAGTACTGTAGCAGAATGACTAGTCTAATCTAGTATCTTTAGCTCTATACTCCAGTACTGTAGCAGAATGACTAGTCTAATCTAGTATCTTTAGCTCTATACTCCAGTACTGTAGCAGAATGACTAGTCTAATCTAGTATCTTTAGCTCTATACTCCAGTACTGTAGGAGAATGACTAGTCTAATCTAGTATCTTTAGCTCTATACTCCAGTACTGTCGCAGAATGACTACTCTAATCTAGTATCTTTAGCTCTATACTCCAGTACTGTAGCAGAATGACTAGTCTAATCTAGTATCTTTAGCTCTATACTCCAGTACTGTCGCAGAATGACTACTCTAATCTAGTATCTTTAGCTCTGTACTCCAGTACTGTAGCAGAATGACTAGTCTAATCTAGTATCTTTAGATCTATACTCCAGTACTGTAGGAGAATGACTAGTCTAATCTAGTATCTTTAGCTCTATACTCCAGTACTGTAGCAGAATGACTAGTCTAATCTAGTATCTTTAGCTCTATACTCCAGTACTGTAGCAGAATGACTAGTCTAATCTAGTATCTTTAGCTCTATACTCCAGTACTGTAGCAGAATGACTAGTCTAATCTAGTATCTTTAGCTCTATACTCCAGTACTGTAGCAGAATGACTAGTCTAATCTAGTATCTTTAGCTCTATACTCCAGTACTGTAGCAGAATGACTAGTCTAATCTAGTATCTTTAGCTCTATACTCCAGTACTGTAGCAGAATGACTAGTCTAATCTAGTATCTTTAGCTCTATACTCCAGTACTGTAGCAGAATGACTAGTCTAATCTAGTATCTTTAGCTCTATACTCCAGTACTGTAGCAGAATGACTAGTCTAATCTAGTATCTTTAGCTCTATACTCCAGTACTGTAGCAGAATGACTAGTCTAATCTAGTATCTTTAGCTCTATACTCCAGTACTGTAGCAGAATGACTAGTCTAATCTAGTATCTTTAGCTCATGTCTGCGTTGTTTGTCTTTGTTGATGACACACTAGTATTTCTAGTCTGACTTGCTCTCTCTCCCTTTCGTGTGTGTGTGTGTGTGTGTGTGTGTGTGTGTGTGTGTGTGTGTGTGTGTGTGTGTGTGTGTGTGTGTGTGTGTGTGTGTGTGTGTGTGTGTGTTAGGAGGCAGATGGAGAGGACAGACTGGGTCTGCCTGGTGAGGCCGGAGGAGACGGCGAATATAAAGCAGACACCTCATCCGTTCCTCCCTCCACAGCAGACAACACTCCACAGTTCCTCAAAGAGGCCGTGGAGGGCCTCAACCCCAGGTAACACACACATTAACATCCTCACTGGAGGGAGAGGTGGGATTGTACTCTATACTACACATTGAATACACTATAATAACCACACGGAGATGCATTTTGAACCACACACACACATTATAACCTTTTGGGTTATGACCAGCATTATAGAGTAATGAGATGTGGGAGGGACACCACATTAGTCCAGCATTATAGAGTAACGAGAGGTGGGAGGGACACTACATTAGTCCAGCATTATAGTGTAACGAGAGGTGGGAGGGACACCACATTAGTCCAGCATTATAGAGTCATGAGAGGTGGGAGGGACACCACATTAGTCCAGCATTATAGAGTAACGAGAGGTGGGAGGGACACTACATTAGTCCAGCATTATAGTGTAACGAGAGGTGGGAGGGACACCACATTAGTCCAGCATTATAGAGTCATGAGAGGTGGGAGGGACACCACGGTAGTCCAGCATTATAGAGTAACGAGAGGTGGGAGGGACACTACATTAGTCCAGCATTATAGTGTAACGAGAGGTGGGAGGGACACCACATTAGTCCAGCATTATAGAGTCATGAGGTAGGAGGAACATACATTAGTCCAGCATTATAGAGTAATGAGGTAGGAGGAACACTACATAAGTCTAGCATTATAGAGTAACGAGAGGTGGGAGGGAGAGTAAGAGGTAGGAAGAGTACATGAATTGGATTGCCGAGGCAGCACAGCAAGCCACTTTGTTTCCTTGGGGGAACTGTGACGCTCGTGTCCCAGCCTCTGTACACCAGTTTATACCTGGATTTAAGCATGCCTATCCCGTGTTTGCAGTCAAGTGTATTTAGCCTGTCTAGATTTATGTACCAAACATTCATGAGCTCCAGAAAGTGTTGGGACAGTTTGGCTCTGTACCTCAGCTCTTTGGATTTGAGATGATACAACGAGGATTAAGTGTCAGCTTTAATTTGAGGGTATTTTCATCCATATCGGGTAAACCGTTTAGAAATTACAGCAGTTCCTTGTACAGTAGTACCTCCATTTTAGTGGACTTAGGTATTAAAGAAGTCAAAAGTCCCATTTTCCTAAAAAAAACAAACATGATTTATTTATTTTTATCTTTATTTAACCAGGCAAGTCAGTTAAGAACAAATTCTTATTATCAATGAAGGCCTGGGAACAGTGGGGTTAACTGCCTGTTCAGGGGCAGAACGACGGGTCAATGTCCCAATACTGTTGGAGCTCGCTGTCGGTATCCAGTGACCGATACCTTTGTTCAACTGTAAAAACAGGATAGCTTTGTTTTTAATGACTGTGGTGAGATATTGGGGGTTTATGCAGGCCTACATTGATGTTTCTGGGTATCTGTGTGTATTGATGTGTCTGTGTGTATTGATGTGTCTGTGTGTATTGATGTGTCTGTGTATTGATGTGTCTGTGTATTGATGTGTCTGTGTATTGATGTGTCTGTGTGTATTGATGTGCTGTGTGTATTGATGTGCTGTGTGTATTGATGTGCTGTGTGTATTGATGTGTCTGTGTGTTGATGTGCTGTGTGTATTGATGTGTCTGTGTGTATTGATGTGTCTGTGTGTATTGATGTGTCTGTGTGTATTGATGTGCTGTGTGTATTGATGTGTCTGTGTGTATTGATGTGTCTGTGTGTATTGATGTGTCTGTGCGTATTGATGTGTCTGTGCGTATTGATGTGTCTGTGTGTATTGATGTGTCTGTGTGTATTGATGTGTCTGTGTGTATTGATGTGTCTGTGTGTATTGATGTGTCTGTGTGTATTGATGTGTCGTGTGTATTGATGTGTCTGTGTGTATTGATGTGTCTGTGTGTATTGATGTGTCTGTGTGTATTGATGTGTCTGTGTGTATTGATGTGTCTGTGTGTATTGATGTGTCTGTGTGTATTGATGTGTCTGTGTGTATTGATGTGTCTGTGTGTATTGATGTGTCTGTGTGTATTGATGTGTCTGTGTGTATTGATGTGTCGTGTGTATTGATGTGTCGTGTGTATTGATGTGTCTGTGTGTATTGATGTGCTGTGTGTATTGATGTGCTGTGTGTATTGATGTGTCTGTGTGTATTGATGTGTCTGTGTGTATTGATGTGTCTGTGTGTATTGATGTGTCTGTGTGTATTGATGTGTCTGTGTGTATTGATGTGTCTGTGTGTATTGATGTGTCTGTGTGTATTGATGTGTCTGTGTGTATTGATGTGTCTGTGTGTATTGATGTGTCTGTGTGTATTGATGTGCTGTGTGTATTGATGTGTCTGTGTGTATTGATGTGTCTGTGTGTATTGATGTGTCTGTGTGTATTGATGTGTCTGTGTGTATTGATGTGTCTGTGTGTATTGATGTGTCTGTGTGTATTGATGTGTCTGTGTGTATTGATGTGTCTGTGTGTATTGATGTGTCTGTGTGTATTGATGTGCTGTGTGTATTGATGTGTCTGTGTGTATTGATGTGTCTGTGTGTATTGATGTGTCTGTGTGTATTGATGTGTCTGTGTGTATTGATGTGTCTGTGTGTATTGATGTGTCTGTGTGTATTGATGTGCTGTGTGTATTGATGTGTCTGTGTGTATTGATGTGTCTGTGTGTATTGATGTGTCTGTGTGTATTGATGTGTCTGTGTGTATTGATGTGTCTGTGTGTATTGATGTGTCTGTGTGTATTGATGTGTCTGTGTGTATTGATGTGTCTGTGTGTATTGATGTGTCTGTGTGTATTGATGTGTCTGTGTGTGTTGATGTGTCTGTGTGTATTGATGTGTCTGTGTGTATTGATGTGTCTGTGTGTATTGATGTGTTGTGTGTATTGATGTGTCTGTGTGTATTGATGTGCTGTGTGTATTGATGTGCTGTGTGTATTGATGTGTCTGTGTGTATTGATGTGTCTGTGTGTATTGATGTGTCTGTGTGTATTGATGTGCTGTGTGTATTGATGTGTCTGTGTGTATTGATGTGTCTGTGTGTATTGATGTGTCTGTGTGTATTGATGTGTCTGTGTGTATTGATGTGTCTGTGTGTATTGATGTGTCTGTGTGTATTGATGTGTCTGTGTGTATTGATGTGTCTGTGTGTATTGATGTGTCTGTGTGTATTGATGTGTCTGTGTGTATTGATGTGTCTGTGTGTATTGATGTGCTGTGTGTATTGATGTGTCTGTGTGTATTGATGTGTCTGTGTGTATTGATGTGTCTGTGTGTATTGATGTGTCTGTGTGTATTGATGTGCTGTGTGTATTGATGTGTCTGTGTGTATTGATGTGCTGTGTGTATTGATGTGCTGTGTGTATTGATGTGTCTGTGTGTATTGATGTGTCTGTGTGTATTGATGTGTCTGTGTGTATTGATGTGTCTGTGTGTATTGATGTGTCTGTGTGTATTGATGTGTCTGTGTGTATTGATGTGCTGTGTGTATTGATGTGCTGTGTGTATTGATGTGCTGTGTGTATTGATGTGTCTGTGTGTATTGATGTGTCTGTGTGTATTGATGTGTCTGTGTGTATTGATGTGTCTGTGTGTATTGATGTGTCTGTGTGTATTGATGTGCTGTGTGTATTGATGTGTCTGTGTGTATTGATGTGTCTGTGTGTATTGATGTGTCTGTGTGTATTGATGTGTCTGTGTGTATTGATGTCTGTGTGTATTGATGTGCTGTGTATTGATGTGTCTGTGTGTATTGATGTGTCTGTGTGTATTGATGTGCTGTGTGTATTGATGTGTCTGTGTGTATTGATGTGTCTGTGTGTATTGATGTGCTGTGTGTATTGATGTGCTGTGTGTATTGATGTGTCTGTGTGTATTGATGTGTCTGTGTGTATTGATGTGTCTGTGTGTATTGATGTGTCTGTGTGTATTGATGTGTCTGTGTGTATTGATGTGCTGTGTGTATTGATGTGTCTGTGTGTATTGATGTGTCTGTGTGTATTGATGTGTCTGTGTGTATTGATGTGTCTGTGTGTATTGATGTGCTGTGTGTATTGATGTGTCTGTGTGTATTGATGTGTCTGTGTGTATTGATGTGTCTGTGTGTATTGATGTGTCTGTGTGTATTGATGTGTCTGTGTGTATTGATGTGCTGTGTGTATTGATGTGTCTGTGTGTATTGATGTGTCTGTGTGTATTGATGTGTCTGTGTGTATTGATGTGTCTGTGTGTATTGATGTGTCTGTGTGTATTGATGTGTCTGTGTGTATTGATGTGTCTGTGTGTATGGATGTGTCTGTGTGTATGGATGTGTCTGTGTGTATGGATGTGTCTGTGTGTATGGATGTGTCTGTGTGTACTGATGTGTCTGTGTGTATTGATGTGTCTGTGTGTATTGATGTGTCTGTGTGTATTGATGTGCTGTGTGTATTGATGTGCTGTGTGTATCGATGTGTCTGTGTGTATCGATGTGTCTGTGTGTATCGATGTGTCTGTGTGTATTGATGTGTCTGTGTGTATTGATGTGTCTGTGTGTATTGATGTGTCTGTGTGTATTGATGTGTCTGTGTGTATTGATGTGTCTGGGTGTATTGATGTGTCTGTGTGTATTGATGTGTCTGTGTGTATTGATGTGCTGTGTGTATTGATGTGTCTGTGTGTATTGATGTGTCTGTGTGTATTGATGTGTCTGTGTGTATTGATGTGTCTGTGTGTATTGATGTGTCTGTGTGTATTGATGTGTCTGTGTGTATTGATGTGCTGTGTGTATTGATGTGTCTGTGTGTATTGATGTGTCTGTGTGTATTGATGTGTCTGTGTGTATTGATGTGTCTGTGTGTATTGATGTGTCTGTGTGTATTGATGTGTCTGTGTGTATTGATGTGTCTGTGTGTATTGATGTGCTGTGTGTATTGATGTGTCTGTGTGTATTGATGTGTCTGTGTGTATTGATGTGTCTGTGTGTATTGATGTGTCTGTGTGTATTGATGTGTCTGTGTGTATTGATGTGTCTGTGTGTATTGATGTGTCTGTGTGTATTGATGTGCTGTGTGTATTGATGTGTCTGTGTGTATTGATGTGTCTGTGTGTATTGATGTGCTGTGTGTATTGATGTGTCTGTGTGTATTGATGTGTCTGTGTATTGATGTGCTGTGTGTATTGATGTGCTGTGTGTATTGATGTGTCTGTGTGTATTGATGTGCTGTGTGTATTGATGTGTCTGTGTGTATTGATGTGTCTGTGTGTATTGATGTGTCTGTGTGTATTGATGTGTCTGTGTGTATTGATGTGTCTGTGTGTATTGATGTGTCTGTGTGTATTGATGTGTCTGTGTGTATTGATGTGTCTGTGTGTATTGATGTGTCTGTGTGTATTGATGTGTCTGTGTGTATTGATGTGCTGTGTGTATTGATGTGCTGTGTGTATTGATGTGCTGTGTGTATTGATGTGTCTGTGTGTATTGATGTGTCTGTGTGTATTGATGTGTCTGTGTGTATTGATGTGTCTGTGTGTATTGATGTGTCTGTGTGTATTGATGTGCTGTGTGTATTGATGTGCTGTGTGTATTGATGTGTCTGTGTGTATTGATGTGTCTGTGTGTATTGATGTGTCTGTGTGTATTGATGTCTGTGTGTATTGATGTCTGTGTGTATTGATGTCTGTGTGTATTGATGTGTCTGTGTGTATTGATGTGCTGTGTGTATTGATGTGTCTGTGTGTATTGATGTGTCTGTGTGTATTGATGTGCTGTGTGTATTGATGTGCTGTGTGTATTGATGTGTCTGTGTGTATTGATGTGTCTGTGTGTATTGATGTGCTGTGTGTATTGATGTGTCTGTGTGTATTGATGTGTCTGTGTGTATTGATGTGCTGTGTGTATTGATGTGCTGTGTGTATTGATGTGTCTGTGTGTATTGATGTGTCTGTGTGTATTGATGTGTCTGTGTGTATTGATGTGCTGTGTGTATTGATGTGTCTGTGTGTATTGATGTGTCTGTGTGTATTGATGTGTCTGTGTGTATTGATGTGTCTGTGTGTATTGATGTGTCTGTGTGTATTGATGTGTCTGTGTGTATTGATGTGTCTGTGTGTATTGATGTGCTGTGTGTATTGATGTGCTGTGTGTATTGATGTGTCTGTGTGTATTGATGTGTCTGTGTGTATTGATGTGTCTGTGTGTATTGATGTGTCTGTGTGTATTGATGTGTCTGTGTGTATTGATGTGCTGTGTGTATTGATGTGTCTGTGTGTATTGATGTGCTTTGTGTATGGATGTGTCTGTGTGTATGGATGTGTCTGTGTGTACTGATGTGTCTGTGTGTATTGATGTGCTGTGTGTATTGATGTGTCTGTGTGTATTGATGTGTCTGTGTGTATTGATGTGTCTGTGTGTATTGATGTGTCTGTGTGTATTGATGTGTCTGTGTGTATTGATGTGTCTGTGTGTATTGATGTGTCTGTGTGTATTGATGTGTCTGTGTGTATTGATGTGCTGTGTGTATTGATGTGCTGTGTGTATTGATGTGCTGTGTGTATTGATGTGCTGTGTGTCTGTGTGTATTGATGTGCTGTGTGTCTGTGTGTATTGATGTGCTGTGTGTATTGATGTGCTGTGTGCCTGTGTGTATTGATGTGCTGTGTGTCTTTTTCCAGGTGGAAGAACTGCTGTATACGAGGGGTTCTATCCATGGCCATGATATCAGGATTCTTCATGATGATCTACCTGGGACCTATCATGCTCATAGTAGTGGTACGTGGCTTCATATCATGTTCATAGTAGTGGTACGCGGCTTCGTAACATGTTCATAGTAGTGGTACGTAGCTTCATAACATGTTCATAGTAGTGGTACGCGGCTTCATAACATGTTCATGGTAGTGGTACGCGGCTTCATAACATGTTCATGGTAGTGGTACGCGGCTTCATAACATGTTCATGGTAGTGGTACGTAGCTTCATAACACCCTGTTCATGTTAGTGTTATGTAGCTTTATAACACCCTGTTAATGGTAGTGGTACGTGGCTACATAACATGTTCATGGTAGTGGTACGCGGCTTCGTAACATGTTCATGGTAGTGGTACGTGGCTTCGTAACATGTTCATGGTAGTGGTACGTGGCTTCGTAACATGTTCATGGTAGTGGTACGTAGCTTCACAACATGTTCATGGTAGTGGTACGCGGCTTCACAACATGTTCATGGTAGTGGTACGTGGCTTCACAACATGTTCATGGTAGTGGTATGTAGCTTTATAACACCCTATTCATGGTAGTGGTATGTAGCTTTATAACACCATGTTCATGGTAGTGGTATGTAGCTTTATAACACCATGTTCATGGTAGTGGTATGCGGCTTCATAACATGTTCATGGTAGTGGTATGTAGCTCTATAACACCCTATTCATGGTAGTGGTATGTAGCTTTATAACACCATGTTCATGGTAGTGGTATGTAGCTTTATAACACCATGTTCATGGTAGTGGTATGTAGCTTCATAACTCCATGTTCATGGTAGTGGTATGTAGCTTTATAACACAATGTTCATGGTAGTGGTATGTAGCCTCATAACAACATGTTCATATTAGTGGTATGTGGCTTCATAACAAGATGTTCATGTTAGTGGTATGTAGCTTTTTAACACCCTGTTCATGGTAGTGGTATGTAGCTTTATAACCCCCTGTTCATGTTCCCCAACCTGAGCTAGATGTGAACCCCCCCCCCCCCTCCCCCAACTTGAGCTAGGTGTGGAACCCCCCCTCCCCCAACTTGAGCTAGGTGTGAACCCCCCCTCCCCCATCTTGAGCTAGGTGTGAACCCCCCTCCCCCATCTTGAGCTAGGTGTGAACCCCCCTCCCCCATCTTGAGCTAGGTGTGGAACCCCCTGTCCCCCAACTTGAGCTAGGTGTGAACCCCCCCTCCCCCATCTTGAGCTTGGTGTGAGCCCCCCTTCCCATCTTGAGCTAGGTGTGAACTCCACTTCCATAACCTGAGTTAGATGTGAACCCCTCCCCCCTCCCAAACCTGAGCTAGGTGCGAACAGACCCCCCCCCCCCCAACTTGAGCTATATACAGTGGGGCAAAAAAGTATTTAGTTAGCCACCAATTGTGCAAGTTCTCCCACTTAAAAAGATGAGAGAGGCCTGTAATTTTCATCATAGGTACACTTCAACTATGACAGACAAAATGAGGGAAAAAATCCAGAAAATCACATTGTAGGATTTTTAATGAATTTATTTGCAAATTATGGTGGAAAATAAGTATTTGGTCAATAACAAAAGTTTATCTCAATACTTTGTTATATACCCTTTGTTGGCAATGACAGAGGTCAAACGTTTTCTGTAAGTCTTCACAAGGTTTTCACACACTGTTGCTGTTATTTTGGCCATTCCTCCATGCAGATCTCCTCTAGAGCAGTGATGTTTTGGGGCTGTTGCTGGGCAACACAGACTTTCAACTCCCTCCAAAGATTTTCTATGGGGTTGAGATCTGGAGACTGGCTAGGCCACTCCAGGACCTTGAAATGCTTCTTACGAAGCCACTCCTTTGTTGCCCGGGCGGTGTGTTTGGGATCATTGTCATGCTGAAAGACCCAGCCACGTTTCATCTTCAATGCCCTTGCTGATGGAAGGAGGTTTTCACTCAAAATCTCACGAAACATGGCCCCATTCATTCTTTCCTTTACAAGAATCAGTCGTCCTGGTACCTTTGCAGAAAAACAACCCCAAAGCATGATGTTTCCACCCTCATGCTTCACAGTAGGTATGGTGTTCTTTGGATGCAACTCAGCATTCTTTGTCCTCCAAACACAACGAGTTGAGTTTTTACCAAAAAGTTATATTTTGGTTTCATCTGACCATATGACATTCTCCCAATCTTCTTCTGAATCATCCAAATGCTCTCTAGCAAACTTCAGACGGGCCTGGACATGTACTGGCTTAAGCAGGGGGACACATCTGGCACTGCAGGATTTGAGTCCCTGGCGGCGCAGTGTTTTACTGATGGTAGGCTTTGTTACTTTGGTCCCAGCTCTCTGCAGGTCATTCACTAGGTTCCCCCGTGTGGTTCTGGGATTTTTGCTCACCGTTCTTGTGATCATTTTGACCCCACGGGGTGAGATCTTGCTCCAGATCGAGGGAGATTATCAGTGGTCTTGTATGTCTTCCATTTTCTAATAATTGCTCCCACAGTTGATTTCTTCAAACCAAGCTGCTTACCTATTGCAGATTCAGTCTTCCCAGCCTGGTGCAGGTCTACAATTTTGTTTCTGGTGTCCTTTGACAGCTCTTTGGTCTTGGCCATAGTGGAGTTTGGAGTGTGACTGTTTGAGGCTGTGGACAGGTGTCTTTTATACTGATAACAAGTTCAAACAGGTGCCATTAATACAGGTAACGAGTTGAGGACAGAGGAGCCTCTTAAAGAAGAAGTTACAGGTCTGTGAGAGCCATAAATCTTGCTTGTTTGTAGGTGACCAAATACTTATTTTCCACCATAATTTGCAAATAAATTTATAAAAAATCCTACAATGTGATTTTCTGGATTTTTTTTCTCATTTTGTCTGCCATAGTTGAAGTGTACCTATGATGAAAATTACAGGCCTCTTTCATCTTTTTAAGTGGGAGAACTTGCACAATTGGTGGCTGACTAAATACTTTTTTGCCCACTGTAGCTAACTTGTTTTGCAAGTCATGCACACCAACAGATGGAGAACCTACACCAGTCGAGCAATTCATTTCAACAATAATCTTCATTTTAATTTGACTAAGAGGGTTTAATTGGAGTCTATTTCTTCTGAGCCTATAAATTAGTTTACCTCAGCCAGTTAAGTTATGAGGCTTTAACAGCCTAATTGAAGTAGGATTTTTTTTTATTAGGCCTACTTACAATTGCAACTGGTCAAAAATGTTGCATCCTACATGAAACAATTGAAAGAAAAAAAATTCTGCATGTTCGATCTAAAACACTATAGCTAATAATGAAAAGCGCACATTTGTAAATCCCTAACTCTAATTGGAAAGGTAGATAACAAATTATTTGTGACATTGTGGTTACAATAAAGAATGTAAACAAGATGCTGTGTTTTTTTTTTACTTACAATAGTGATGGACAATTGGAGGCATTTTGAAAACAGGTTTTCAAACACTCGTTTTTCACAAGTGTACTGTAGCAGGTGTAGCCCATCATGTTAATGTTTCCTATTAACGGGACAATAGACTTTTCTTAGCCCGGCTACTGTAGTGAAAATCCCTGAACTTGCAAATGTATTCAATGCTTAAGTCCTCTAAAGTGTTACATTTCTAACTCAGAACAGCAGTACAGTGTTTCTTCATCAACATCTTTATACTTTCGTTAATAAAATAACGAGAAAAGACATTGAAATGCGGATGTTTATTTATTAAGCTACATTTTAGTCGCACTTCCACCCAGCTCCACGACCACAGGTCAAACCTTGCTGAGATGATCCATGTAGTTGTTGTATCGTCAGTTTCTCTAGCCATAACATTTTAATGGCCTTGACCAGTTCATCTTTGCTTGTCGGCTTGGCAGAATTACGGATGAATGTTTTCAGTTGATGCCAAACAAGTTCGATCGGGTTTATATCAGGAGACCTTCCTGTAGAGATTAGATTTTTTTTTTTTATATAGATAAACTGTAGGCATACCATAGGTGTTGTAGGTATTTTATTTATTTATATTTAACCTTTTTATGTAGTAAAATAAAGGTCTACTTACTCTGCTGATGTCTTGACCCGGTCTATGCCCTCATTTGCAATGCAAACCCGGGCGACTGTATGTTTTGGGTCATTGTCTGCATTTGGAGAAGGAAAAAAGACAGTTAGCCAAACAGCCAACATTAGGTACAATTACATAAATATACATGTAAATACATCTAAACGTTACAAAAATATTGCTATACCTCCCTTGAAGGAAACGATGTGGTCCCAGAAACACCTCTCTGAGACAAGCATGGAGCAACAGAAATGTTCTGTGATGTCTGCTGAACAATTAAGTTTGGTTTCTCCAGAAAATAAATCATTCAAAAATAACAAACTGGCTTTATTTTAAAATTAGTGAGAATATCTCACCGCATGTTCAAGAATTGACTTTTTCTCACTCGCTCTAGGTTAAATGAAAAACGAAATCTCCAAAATGTTGGTACTTTTTTAACAAAGCGTTTTTATTATTATTAATTAATTTAGAATTATATAAAATTCCCTCAGGATCTGTGAGAATATCTAACGGAAAATGCCCCTTGGAATCTTCCAATCCTTTAAATGTAATTATTGGCGGAGAGTCACCTCATTGAAAAAAAAAATATTTCGATATACTGTAGGCCTACCATAGGCGAAATTAGTTTCATCCGTGTTGAGTAATGTGATGTTAAAAGTGGTGTCGTTATTTATTTAAAGAGCATATTGAAGTTAGAAGCAATAAGGTTTGAAGTACAACTTATTTAGCACCATTTTGCACTGCTCTGAGCATGGGGACTGGTCTCCATCTCCATTTGGGTATTGGTTAGACTAGAATTAGAAAATTAGGGTGCAGAAATGTTATTCTCTTATTATAATCTTTATTTAACTAGGCAAGTCAGTTAAGGCAAAATTCTTATTTACAAGGACAGCCTACTCCTCCCTCCCCGTCGGGGAATTGAACCCCTGTCTCCTGTCCGCAAGACACAGGGATTCTTCAGCTAAATAGCCCAGTACTGTACTGCTGACCGTCATGTTGTACAGCGCCATATTTTCTCTTCCATCCTAACAGAAACACAGAGGGTTTTTCATTTTTCATAGAATAGAAACACCATAATATTAATCAAATTAATTGAGAAAGTACCCATCAATAGTTTGGACACACCCACTCATTCCAAGATTTTTCTTATTTTTTACTATTTTCTACATTGTAGAATAATAGTGAAGACATCACAACTATGAAATAACAGATATGGAATCAGTTAAGAACAAATATTTTTTTACAAGGACAGCCTACTCTTTCCTCCCCATTGAGGAATTGAACCCCGGTCTCCCACGTGCCCGCATTCTCTTGTACAGGACACGGCCCGGTCTCCCTTATGTAAGGAATTCGGCACTTTCCTATGTTTACTACAGCATGTATTGTAGGCTATGTTTACTTGTCAGACTGCACAGTAGCCTAATAAACAAATGCAGGTGGCTTATATCTTCAGAATGCTTTATTATCCAACTGTAAAAGTATATACTGTACAGTACTGTATTTCTTCATCGGCATCTTTATGCTTTCATTAATAAAATAATGACAAAAATACTCTTTCAAAATGCAGATGTTGATTTTAGTTTTGGATCCATAATGAAATACTATGGGAATGAATATCACGGATTTTACAGAAATATTGGAACAAAGTTGTCTAATGAAGGCAAACCATTTAGAATCCTCTTATGCTGTTGCCTTCTCCCGACCGTCACGTTGTACAGCGCCATATTTTCCATCCCATCCTCACGGAAACCCTGAGTGTTTGGTTTTTCATTTTTCTCGGAATTGAAACACCATAATATTTCTTAAAATCAATCCCATATATACTATGTTATTACAAAACAGGTTTTAAATTCTCTGCTAATGTCAATATGGAAGACTAAATCAAATGCTTCTTTAAGATGCCGTCTGGTGGTCAAACTAGCACTAACTTGGCTGACAATTAAATAACGTGCCACAGAATGCTGCAGTAGCCCCGCAAGGTGACGCAACTTTTAACTTCTTCGGGATAGGGGGCAGCATTTTCACTTTTGGATAAATAGAGTGCCCAAATTCAACTTCCTGCTACTCATCCCCAGAATATAAGATATGCATATTATTAGATTTGGATAGAAAACACTCTGAAGTTTCTAAAACTGTTTGAATCCTGTCTGTGAGTATAACATAACTTATGTAGCAGGCAAAACCCCGAGGACAAACCATTCAGATTTTTTTTTTTTGAGGTCACTGTCTATTCAATGCCCTTTCATTGGAAAACCAAAATTTCGAAAGGACTTGTTTGCAGTTCCTACCGCTTCCACTGGATGTCACCAGTTTTTTTAAATTGGTTGAGGTTTTTCCTTTGTGTAATGAAGAAGTACGGCCATCTTGAATGAGTGTCATTAGAAGTGTACTTTTTGAGAGAGGCGCATGACTCGAAAAGTAGCGTCAGTTTGTTGTCTTCCTGTATTGAACACAGATTGTCCCGTCTTCAATTTGATCGATTATTAAGGTGTAAAAATACCTAAAGTTGTATTACAAAAGTAGTTTGAAATGTTTTGCCAAAGTTTTACAGGTAACTTTTGAGATATTTTGAATTGATGTTGCGCAATTTGGAACCAGTGTTTTTCTGGATCAAACGCGCCAAATAAATGGACATTTTGGATATATATGGACGGAATTAATCGAACAAAAGGACCATCTGTGATGTTTATGGGACATATTGGAGTGCCAACAGAAGAAGCTCGTCAAAGGTAAGGCATGAATTAGATTTTTATTTCTGCATTTTGTGTTGCGCCTGCAGGGTTGAAATATGCTACTCTCTCTTTGTTTACTGTTGTGCTATCATCAGATAATAGCATCTTATGCTTTCGCCGAAAAGCCTTTTTGAAATCTGACGTGTTGACTGGATTCACAACGAGTGTAGCTTTAATTTGGTATCTTACATGTGTGATTTAATGAAAGTTATATTTTTCTAGTATTTTATTTGAATCTGGCTCTCTGCATTTTCCCTGGCTATTGGCCAAGTGGGGCGCAAGCGTGCCGCCTATCCCTGAGAGGTAGGAGGAACCAAAGATAGTCTACTAATATGCAGTGGCGATTTTAACATGAAAATATTGGTGGGAATCAACTAAGCTCATATGTATCGAAACCACTATACTACAAAACGCTAATTGCCTCGCTTCATTTATTGGATAGTTACATTGGACTTTGCTATCACAGAAGCAATCAACTGCAAAGATCAGATGCGCAACCCTCTTCTATTTTAATCTGGATTCTCCAGATCAGATCAACCCTCTATCCATTTTAATCTGGATTCTCCAGATCAGATCAACCCTCTATCCATTTTAATCTGGATTCTCCAGATCAGATCACGGACACACCATGACCGATAACTTCTGAAAATAACGTGAAGGTAAACGCTTAAAAAAGGGGGGAGTTCGTAATATTACCACGTTATTATTTATTTTTTAAGTAACCGCAAAAAAAGTTATTATTTTATATGGGTTACCCCCCAAACACTGGTCCTAACTCCTCTCTCACCCCCCCCACCCCTCTCTTTCTCTCTCGTTCTCTCTCCTTGGTAGGTGATGACCATCCAGATCAAGTGTTTTCAGGAGATCATAGATATCGGCTACAGAGTCTACCATTCCTACGAGCTGCCCTGGTTCAGGACACTCAGCTGGTAAGGACCGACTGACTATATCTTTCTTGTCAGTTTCGATTATCCTTTTTTTCCCACTCCCTCATCTCCCCCCTCTCGTTTTTCTCTCTCTGTCTCTCACTCTCTATTCCCTTCTCTCTGTCCCCCCCTTCTCTCTGGCCCCCCCTCCTCTCTCTCTCCCCCCTCTCGTTTTTCTCTCGCTCGCTTTTCTCTTCTCTCTGTACCCCCCTTCTCTCTGTCCCCTCTCTCTCTCTCTTCTCTCCCCCCCCCCCCTTTCTCGTCTCTGTGTCTCTGAAAAATAGAGAGCCATCAACTGTTTCCGGTTTTAATTATATGTGCGACTGTCCTGAGGCTAGGTTAGAGGACATAGAATGACCAGCAGGAGACTGGGATACCATCTGCACTTTATCACCAAACAGGAGACAGGGATACTATCTATACTTTATCACCAGACAGGAGACAGGGATACCATCTATACTTTATCACCAGACAGGAGACAGGAGACAGGGATACCATCTGCACTTTATCACCAGACAGGAGACAGGAGACAGGGATACCATCTATACTTTATCACCAGACAGGAGACAGGGATACCATCTATACTTTATCACCAAACAGGAGACAGGAGACAGGGATACCATCTATACTTTATCACCAGACAGGAGACAGGAGACAGGGATACCATCTACACTTTATCACCAGACAGGAGACAGGAGACAGGGATACCATCTACACTTTATCACCAAACAGGAGACAGGAGACAGGGATACCATCTATACTTTATCACCAGACAGGAGACAGGAGACAGGGATACCATCTATACTTTATCACCAGACAGGAGACAGGAGACAGGGATACCATCTATACTTTATCACCAGACAGGAGACAGGAGACAGGGATACCATCTATACTTTATCACCAGACAGGAGACAGGGATACCATCTATACTTTATCACCAGACAGGAGACAGGAGACAGGGATACCATCTATACTTTATCACCAGACAGGAGACAGGGATACCATCTATACTTTATCACCAGACAGGAGACAGGAGACAGGGATACCATCTATACTTTATCACCAAACAGGAGACAGGGATACTATCTATACTTTATCACCAGACAGGAGACAGGAGACAGGGATACCATCTACACTTTATCACCAGACAGGAGACAGGGATACCATCTACACTTTATCACCAGACAGGAGACAGGAGACAGGGATACCATCTATACTTTATCACCACACAGGAGACAGGAGACAGGGATACCATCTATACTTTATCACCAGACAGGAGACAGGGATACCATCTACACTTTATCACCAGACAGGAGACAGGGATACCATCTACACTTTATCACCACACAGGAGACAGGGATACCATCTACACTGTATCACCAGACAGGAGACAGGGATACCATCTACACTTTATCACCAGACAGGAGACAGGGATACCATCTACACTTTATCACCACACAGGAGACAGGAGACAGGGATACCATCTGCACTTTATCACCAGACAGGAGACAGGAGACAGGGATACCATCTACACTTTATCACCAGACAGGAGACAGGGATACCATCTACACTTTATCACCAGACAGGAGACAGGAGACAGGGATACCATCTATACTTTATCACCAGACAGGAGACAGGAGACAGGGATACCATCTACACTTTATCACCAGACAGGAGACAGGAGACAGGGATACCATCTATACTTTATCACCAGACAGGAGACAGGAGACAGGGATACCATCTATACTTTATCACCAGACAGGAGACAGGGATACCATCTACACTTTATCACCAGACAGGAGACAGGAGACAGGGATACCATCTATACTTTATCACCAGACAGGAGACAGGAGACAGGGATACCATCTACACTTTATCACCAGACAGGAGACAGGGATACCATCTACACTTTATCACCAGACAGGAGACAGGAGACAGGGATACCATCTATACTTTATCACCAGACAGGAGACAGGAGACAGGGATACCATCTACACTTTATCACCAGACAGGAGACAGGAGACAGGGATACCATCTATACTTTATCACCAGACAGGAGACAGGAGACAGGGATACCATCTACACTTTATCACCAGACAGGAGACAGGGATACCATCTACACTTTATCACCAGACAGGAGACAGGGATACCATCTACACTTTATCACCAGACAGGAGACAGGAGACAGGGATACCATCTATACTTTATCACCAGACAGGAGACAGGAGACAGGGATACCATCTACACTTTATCACCAGACAGGAGACAGGAGACAGGGATACCATCTACACTTTATCACCAGACAGGAGACAGGAGACAGGGATACCATCTATACTTTATCACCAGACAGGAGACAGGAGACAGGGATACCATCTACACTTTATCACCAGACAGGAGACAGGAGACAGGGATACCATCTACACTTTATCACCAGACAGGAGACAGGAGACAGGGATACCATCTACACTTTATCACCAGACAGGAGACAGGAGACAGGGATACCGTCTATACTTTATCACCACACAGGAGACAGGGATACCATCTACACTTTAT
Source organism: Oncorhynchus mykiss (assembly GCF_057628025.1). Lineage (NCBI taxonomy): Eukaryota > Metazoa > Chordata > Actinopteri > Salmoniformes > Salmonidae > Oncorhynchus > Oncorhynchus mykiss. The sequence continues at coordinate 4,100,842 of NC_143027.1, forward strand.
CACCAGACAGGAGACAGGAGACAGGGATACCATCTACACTTTATCACCAGACAGGAGACAGGGATACCATCTACACTTTATCACCAGACAGGAGACAGGGATACCATCTATACTTTATCACCAGACAGGAGACAGGAGACAGGGATACCATCTACACTTTATCACCAGACAGGAGACAGGGATACCATCTATACTTTATCACCAGACAGGAGACAGGAGACAGGGATACCATCTACACTTTATCACCAGACAGGAGACAGGGATACCATCTACACTTTATCACCAGACAGGAGACAGGGATACCATCTACACTTTATCACCAGACAGGAGACTGGGATACCATCTATACTTTATCACCAGACAGGAGACAGGGATACCATCTACACTTTATCACCAGACAGGAGACAGGAGACAGGGATACCATCTATACTTTATCACCAGCCAGGAGACAGGAGACAGGGATACCATCTATACTTTATCACCAGACAGGAGACAGGGATACCATCTACACTTTATCACCAGACAGGAGACAGGAGACAGGGATACCATCTATACTTTATCACCACACAGGAGACAGGAGACAGGGATACCGTCTATACTTTATCACCACACAGGAGACAGGGATACCATCTACACTTTATCACCAGACAGGAGACAGGAGACAGGGATACCATCTACACTTTATCACCAGACAGGAGACAGGGATACCATCTATACTTTATCACCAGACAGGAGACAGGAGACAGGGATACCATCTATACTTTATCACCAGACAGGAGACAGGAGACAGGGATACCATCTACACTTTATCACCAGACAGGAGACAGGGATACCATCTACACTTTATCACCAGACAGGAGACAGGGATACCATCTACACTTTATCACCAGACAGGAGACAGGAGACAGGGATACCATCTATACTTTATCACCAGACAGGAGACAGGGATACCATCTATACTTTATCACCAGACAGGAGACAGGAGACAGGGATACCATCTACACTAGTGGTCAGTTGTGTTGAGGTGCAGTGTCCTTATAGGAAGGGCCTAGTGGTGAGTTGTGTTGAGGTGCAGTGTCCTTACAGGAAGGGCCTAGTGGTGAGCTGTGTTGAGGTACAGTGTCCTTATAGGAAGTGCCTAGTGGTGAGTTTTGTTGAGGTGCAGTGTCCTTATAGGAAGGGCCTAGTGGTGAGTTGTGTTGAGGTGCAGTGTCCTTATTGGAAGGGCCTAGTGGTGAGTTGTGTTGAGGTGCAGTGTCCTTACAGGAAGGGCCTAGTGGTGAGCTGTGTTGAGGTACAGTGTCCTTATAGGAAGGGCCTAGTGGTGAGTTGTGTTGAGGTGCAGTGTCCTTATTGGAAGGGCCTAGTGGTGAGTTGTGTTGAGGTGCAGTGTCCTAACAGGAAGGGCCTAGTGGTGAGTTGTGTTGAGGTGCAATGTCCTAACAGGAAGGGCCTAGTGGTGAATTGTGTTGAGGTGCAGTGTCCTAACAGGAAGGGCCTAGTGGTGAATTGTGTTGAGGTGCAGTGTCCTTATAGGAACGGCCCTAGTGGTGAGTTGTGTTGAGGTGCAGAGTTCTGACCTGTTGTCTCTCTTGGCATCTTTGTCCAACTAAAGAACAGACTGTGTTGAGGGGATTTGATATCCTCACCAGGTACAATCGTGTCTGACCAGGTCACATGGCTCTTGCCCGGGGGAGAGTGTTCTGCAAGGGCCCTTGGCAACCCCCTAGCAACGGAGTACCCAGGACCAGAGATGTGAATCTGGGGGATGGTAGAGTTCTGGAGAGTTCTCTCTCTCTCTAGAAGTTTGTGCCTTTGTATCCCAGGGGACAGAGATGGTTGGGTTTAAGTCTCTCTGTCAAAAATGACGACTAGTTTTATTTTTCAGGTAATAGTCTGAATATAGAGTCCCCCCCCCCCCCCCCCCCCCTCGCCTTGTTGGTTTTTTTATTTTTAGGTTTCTGTAGAGCAGAGCAACCTTTTCCCATAAAGGCGCACAAACAAACTCATACACACCAAGGCTTGAGTTGAGCCAACCATGAGCAAATGCCACTGCCATGCTGGAAGTTTTCATTTATTTTTGTTGTACCTTTTATTTATTTAACTAGGCAAGTCCATTTGGAAAGTACACACGCAGCATGCCCTCTGAACAGCCTAACCCTCCACCAATTGAACTCTGACCTCTGGAAAAAAAAAACACACACAAAACCAAAAGGAATGAATACAATATCCCTGTTTTCCTTCAAGTACTTTTATCCCGATGATGACTTGTGTGAATTGATATTGACTTGTTTGCCTTCCTTTTTAATTATCATTATTATTATTATAATATTTTTTTTTTAAAGGTACTTCCTGGTTTGTGTCAACTACTTCTTCTATGGTGAGACATTGGCGGAGTACTTTGGCGCGTTGGTGCAGAGAGAAGAACCGCTCCAGTTCCTGGTCCGATACCATAGATTTATCTCCTTCGCTGTCTACCTGGCAGGTGAGGCTCAGTGTAACGACATCGGCACCAATGAAGACAAGTGTAAGATAGATAGATAGATAGATGTATCAAATAACATTGTATTTGTCACATGCACCGAATACAACCTTTACAGGGAAATGCTTACTTACAAGCCCTTAACCAACAATTCCGTTTTAAGAAAAATACAATACAAAAGTAAGAAATAACACAAAAAAAAAACAACTACATACAGTGCCTTGCGAAAGTATTCGGCCCCCTTGAACTTTGCGACCTTTTGCCACATTTCAGGCTTCAAACATAAAGATATAAAACTGTATTTTTTTGTGAAGAATCAACAACAAGTGGGACATAATCATGAAGTGGAACGACATTTATTGGATATTTCAAACTTGTTTAACAAATCAAAAACTGAAAAATTGGGCGTGCAAAATTATTCAGCCCCCTTAAGTTAATACTTTGTAGCGCCACCTTTTGCTGCGATTACAGCTGTAAGTCGCTTGGGGTATGTCTCTATCAGTTTTGCACATCGAGAGACTGACATTTTTTCCCATTCCTCCTTGCAAAACAGCTCGAGCTCAGTGAGGTTGGATGGAGAGCATTTGTGAACAGCAGTTTTCAGTTCTTTCCACAGATTCCCGATTGGATTCAGGTCTGGACTTTGACTTGGCCATTCTAACACCTGGATATGTTTATTTTTGAACCATTCCATTGTAGATTTTGCTTTATGTTTTGGATCATTGTCTTGTTGGAAGACAAATCTCCGTCCCAGTCTCAGGTCTTTTGCAGACTCCATCAGGTTTTCTTCCAGAATGGTCCTGTATTTGGCTCCATCCATCTTCCCATCAATTTTAACCATCTTCCCTGTCCCTGCTGAAGAAAAGCAGGCCCAAACCATGATGCTGCCACCACCATGTTTGACAGTGGGGATGGTGTGTTCAGCTGTGTTGCTTTTACGCCAAACATAACGTTTTGCATTGTTGCCAAAAATTTTGGTTTCATCTGACCAGAGCACCTTCTTCTACATGTTTGGTGTCTCCCAGGTGGCTTGTGGCAAACTTTAAACGGCACTTTTTATGGATATCTTTAAGAAATGGCTTTCTTCTTGCCACTCTTCCATAAAGGCCAGATTTGTGCAATATACAACTGATTGTTGTCCTATGGACAGAGTCTCCCACCTCAGCTGTAGATCTCTGCAGTTCATCCAGAGTGATCATGGGCCTCTTGGCTGCATCTCTGATCAGTCTTCTCCTTGTATGAGCTGAAGGTTTAGAGGGACGGCCAGGTCTTGGTAGATTTGCAGTGGTCTGATACTCCTTCCATTTCAATATTATCGCTTGCACAGTGCTCCTTGGGATGTTTAAAGCTTGGGAAATCTTTTTGTATCCAAATCCGGCTTTAAACTTCTTCACAACAGTATCTCGGACCTGCCTGGTGTGTTCCTTGTTCTTCATGATGCTCTCTGCGCTTTTAACGGACCTCTGAGACTATCACAGTGCAGGTGCATTTATACGGAGACTTGATTACACACAGATGGATTGTATTTATCATCATTAGTCATTTAGGTCAACATTGGATCATTCAGAGATCCTCACTGAACTTCTGGAGAGAGTTTGCTGCACTGAAAGTAAAGGGGCTGAATAATTTTGCACGCCCAATTTTTCAGTTTTTGATTTGTTAAAAAAGTTTGAAATA
>NC_143027.1:4107500-4155000 GCF_057628025.1 Oncorhynchus mykiss
ACATACTACCCTGTTAAAAGGCACCTACTACCATACCCCTGTTCAAAGGCACCTACTACCATACCCTGTTCAAAGGCACATACTACCCTGTTCAAAGGCACCTACTACCATACCCCTGTTCAAAGGTACCTACTACCATACCCCTGTTCAAAGGCACCTACTACCCTGTTCAAAGGCACCTACTACCATACCCCTGTTCAAAGGCACCTACTACCATACCCCTGTTCAAAGGTACCTACTACCATACCCCTGTTAAAAGGCACCTACTACCCTGTTCAAAGGCACCTACTACCATACCCCTGTTCAAAGGCACCTACTACCATACCCCTGTTCAAAGGTACCTACTACCATACCCCTGTTCAAAGGCACCTACTACCCTGTTCAAAGGCACCTACTACCATACCCCTGTTCAAAGGCACCTACTACCATACCCCTGTTCAAAGGTACCTACTACCATACCCCTGTTCAAAGGCACCTACTACCATACCCCTGTTCAAAGGCACCTACTACCATACCCTGTTCAAAGGCACCTACTACCATACCCTGTTCAAAGGCACCTACTACCATACCCTGTTCAACGGCACTTAAATATTTTGTCTTGCCCAGTCACCCTCTGAATGGCACACATACACAATCCACGTCTCAGCTGTCTCGACTCTTAAAAATCCTTTTTCATCTACACTCATTTTAAGTGGATTTCGGTGACATCAATAAGAGATCATAGCTTTCACCTGGATTCACCTGGTCAGTCTGTCATGGTCAGAGTTCTGTATTCGGTTTCTCTCTACAGTAATGTCCACAAGCCTTCAGAAACCCAGTGGACAAGACCAGGAAATAAATCCGATATTGACGATGATCTTTTATTTTCTAATCAACATCTGGTGAAATTCCATCAAAAGCACTGCCAAGCCTGTCATCGTCCCAATTAAAAAAAAATAAAAAAGTTATCATTGGCTGTTGAATATTTTTTTTGTATCAAAATGGGGTCACAGACCAAAAAACGCTTGCAAACCTCTGGGCTAGCTACTTACCCTGCAAAACAAAAAAAATGAGTCGCGGAACATCGGGAGGTTGTGTCATGTTCCCCTGGATGTCCTTAGGACGTCCCCTGTTTGCTGGGTAGTTTTATTGTAAAGACAAGGCCGACATAAAACATTTGACTACTGGACTGACTAAGTCCCTACACACTGCAGTTGGTGATTAACTAACAGGGCTATAAAGTATGTTTCTCAGATGCCTATGGACTCGGGTCAAAGAGCACTTCCGTTATAACCACTAAGAAACAGACCACTATTGTCAGTTTCCCTCCTTCCTCACCTTATTGGTGTGTTAGCTAGTTAGGTGACAACATGACAACATTTCCTTTCTCCCTCCAGCTTCCTGCTGCAGCCTGGAAGATCAGATTCCAACTGTTTTTTTTTTTTTTTTGCTGTTTACACATTCCCTGAAAAATCTGCCAATAGATCTGATTTGGGTTGCCAGTGTAAACACAGCCTTTGTGAATACAGGCCTTGGAGTGTCTTTTGATTTGACCCTGGCTGGAGTGTGACTGTCTGTCACAGCCAGTTAAAATCCACAGCTCTGCTGAACAGACTAAATCTGCCCGGCGACTCAACACGCAACGTCTTCCTAGGGGGATCTCATATCGGCTGCACACAAATGAGGGTTTTAATCGACACCTTCAGCACAAATGTGACCGACCGGCTCGATTCGGTTTTATGTAGCAACATTTGAAATAGTGTTTTTATTTTTTTACATAGAAGTAGCGACTCAGAGAGAGAAAATGGTTTATCATACACTACAGTTGAGGATGGGAAAGTAATTCTGCTTTGAAAGTTGATAAACTTGTAACCCCACTTTTGAGAAAATGGCCCTTGAATGTTTTGGTACACCTACTGGAGAGCACTTCTTTGCCTGCACCTGTTCACACCCTCTTAAGCCTTTAGCTTCACCCATCTCTTTATGGATTCACATGTGTGGCGAGACAGCCAGCTGACGTTAGCTAGCCAGCTAACAGTACACTTTAACTTGCAATGAAAATGACTTTCTGCCAAAATTTGAAATGTATATCTGAAAATGTAGCTAGCTAGACTGTCTTTCGCGTCTCCCTCTCTGTCACGGATGCCACGGTTGCCCTTAGTTTGACGATGTAATCCGGAGACAGGTGTTTTATACAACAGCCTTCTTTGTGTTCTCTTTTCAACTCCCTCTGCATATTTGAAACGAGTCACGAATTGAGTTCTATTAGCCCAGGTCCCACATCTTTTTGTTCTTTCTTGACAACTCGGCGTGACACTGGCAATATCAGTTTAGCAAGACCGCACAAACAGATTTGGGACCGGGGCTACAAATCTATAGCTCTTCAATCAATCCAATGGAGTTTTCTGAGGTTGCTTTGTTCGCTGTGTAAAATGTTTAAAGATCGAATTCGCATTTTGAGGAAACCCGCACCACTGTTTGCCACAGCATCTTTATTCTTTTGAGTAAACAGAGGAGAGGACTGTATAGCACTTTGATAAAATACATTTTACATGCGACGATGTCCGAGGGAACAAAATAGTGTTTGTTGTTAGTAGCATCTTGCTTGTATTATCCCAAACGGACAGTTTGACCAATTTAACGATTCCAGTTTTAAAAGACAATGTGATGTCCCGTTCATTCAATAGAGCAGGGAATGTCATGTGACTGTGTATAACCTCTCGCTGTTACGGTCATCAGGCCTTCTACAGTGACTGATTGGTTAATAGTTTAAGGCTATAACGATTCACCGATACGAATCTGTCCCCGATGGTCATTTTTAGATAAAGTTTATAATTTCATAATGAGCAATACTTTTTTGCGTTGCATGGCCGAAGTCAGAGAAGATCTCTCCATTAAGCTTCCAAACAATCAAAACCATCATTTTTTTGTGATGGGGCGGGTGAAATCCAAAATTTGCTAAATATACATTCGGTATGTCATAGCTAATTTGTAAAGAATAAATATTGATACATGACTAGCTCAAATACTTAATCTGCAAAAATGACAAGTTAATTAGTGGGGGATGGTGATTTAAGAACCACAGTGGGGATACAAAACACATAGGCTACAATGACCAAAAATCTGATGGGGGTGGTAGTCTCCTATATGGCTTTAATCTGATGGGGGTGGTAGTCTCCTATATGGCTTTAATCTGATGGGGGGTGGTAGTCTCCTATATGGCTTTAATCTGATGGGGGTGGTAGTCTCTTATATGGCTTTAATCTGATGGGGGTGGTAGTCTCCCTTATGGCTCTAATTTGATGGGGGTGGTAGTCTCCCTTATGGTTCTAATCTGATGGGGGTTGTGGGGTGGTAGTCTCCTTTATGGTTCTAATCTGGTAGTAGTGGGGTGGTAGTCTCCTTTATGGCTCTAATCTGGTAGTGGGGTGGTAGTCTCCTTTATGGCTCTAATCTGGTAGTGGGGTGGTAGTTTCCCTTATGGCTCTAATCTGGTAGTGGGTTGGTAGTCTCCCTTATGGCTCTAATCTGGTAGTGGGGTGGTAGTCTCCTTTATGTCTCTAATCTGGTAGTGGGGTGGTAGTCTCCCTTATGGCTCTAATCTGGTAGTAGTGGGGTGGTAGTCTCCTTTATGGCTCTAATCTGGTAGTAGTGGGGTGGTAGTCTCCCTTATGGCTCTAATCTGGTAGTAGTGGGGTGGTAGTCTCCTTTATGGCTCTAATCTGGTAGTGGGGTGGTAGTTTCCCTTATGGCTCTAATCTGGTAGTAGTGGGTTGGTAGTCTCCTTTATGGTTCAAATCTGGTACCTACACCATAGATAGACGCTGAGTGCACAGTTATTAGACAAATTGTATTCCTCACGATTCATTTTACTGTTGAACAAACACAATGGTCTTAGTCAATCCAAAATGTTATTGTTGAACAAACACAATGGTTTTAGTCAATCCAAAATGTTATTGAACCTCAAACCGGAATGTTTAACAAAGGAAAAGTGAGTGTGCGCAATTATTAGGCAACTAAATACCAAAAATAATTTATCCCAACTCACTTGTTTAGAGTAAGGGTAACAAATAAGTTATACCAAAGTGACAATTAAATTTAAACAATTGACCTTTCAAAAATATTCAATGACAGATATGGCCACCTTTTCTTTTCTGTTAATGCCATGAGCCTTCCTTCCATGGAGTCTGTCAGTTTCTTGATTTGGTCACGATCACCTTTCGCTGAGGCAGCAACCACAGCCTCCCAAATGCTGTTCAAAGAGGTGTATTGTCTTCCCTCACTGTAAATCTCACATTTTGAGAAGGGCCCCACAAGTTCCCAATAGGATTTAAGTCGGGAGAGAAACGGGGCCAAGTCATTATTCAGGCATCTTTGAGGCCCTTGCTGGTTAGCCAAGCAGTGGAGTACTGGGATGCGTGTGATGGAGCATTGTCCTGCATAAAGATCATGGCGTTCTTGAATGCTGAGAACTTCTTCCTGTACCACTGCTTGAAGAAAGAATGTTCCAGAAACTGGCAGTAGGTTTGGGAGTTGAGTTTCAGTCCATCTTCAACCCGAAAATGTCCAACTACCTCATCCTTAATGATAGCAGCCCATACCAGTACCCCTCCTTCACCTTGCTGGCGCCTGACTCAAAGTGGTGGCCTGTGTCCAGTACTGATCCAGCCACGGTCCCATCCATCTGGTCCATCAAGAGTCATTCTCATTACATCTGTCCTTTGGGCAAAGAAATACCTGAAGTTTTTTTTTAAATCTTGACGCTTCAACCTGTGAATCTTATTCAGTGGTGGTCGTGTTTCAGCCTTCTTGACCTTAGTCATGTCTCTGAGCTTTTGATACCTTGTACACTCCAGGTAGGTTGTACCTCTGGACTCTCCAGGTAGGTTGTAGTTCAGGACTCTCCAGGTAGGTTGTAGTTCAGGACTCTCCAGGTAGGTTGTAGTTCTGAACTCTCCAGGTAGGTTGTAGTTCAGGACTCTCCAGGTAGGTTGTAGTTCAGGACTCTCCAGGTAGGTTGTAGTTCAGGACTCTCCAGGTAGGTTGTAGTTCAGGACTCTCCAGGTAGGTTGTAGTTCAGGACTCTCCAGGTAGGTTGTAGTTCAGGACTCTCCAGGTAGGTTGTACCTCTGGACTCTCCAGGTAGGTTGTAGTTCAGGACTCTCCAGGTAGGTTGTAGTTCAGGACTCTCCAGGTAGGTTGTAGTTCAGGACTCTCCAGGTAGGTTGTAGTTCAGGACTCTCCAGGTAGGTTGTAGTTCAGGACTCTCCAGGTAGGTTGTAGTTCAGGACTCTCCAGGTAGGTTGTAGTTCAGGACTCTCCAGGTAGGTTGTACCTCTGGACTCTCCAGGTAGGTTGTAGTTCAGGACTCTCCAGGTAGGTTGTAGTTCAGGACTCTTCAGGTAGGTTGCAGTTCAGGACTCTTCAGGTAGGTTGCAGTTCAGGACTCTCCAGGTAGGTTGTAGTTCAGGACACTCCAGGTAGGTTGTAGTTCAGGACTCTTCAGGTAGGTTGCAGTTCAGGACTCTTCAGGTAGGTTGCAGTTCAGGACTCTTCAGGTAGGTTGCAGTTCAGGACTCTCCAGGTAGGTTGTAGTTCAGGACTCTCCAGGTAGGTTGTAGTTCAGGACTCTCCAGGTAGGTTGTAGTTCAGGACACTCCAGGTAGGTTGTAGTTCAGGACTCTCCAGGTAGGTTGTAGTTCAGGACTCTCCAGGTAGGTTGTAGTTCAGGACTCTCCAGGTAGGTTGTAGTTCAGGACTCTCCAGGTAGGTTGTAGTTCAGGACTCTCCAGGTAGGTTGTAGTTCAGGACTCGCCAGGTAGGTTGTAGTTCAGGACTCTCCAGGTAGGTTGTAGTTCAGGACTCTCCAGGTAGGTTGTAGTTCAGGACTCTCCAGGTAGGTTGTAGTTCAGGGCTCTCCAGGTTGGTTGTAGTTCAGGGCTCTCCAGGTAGGTTGTAGTTCAGGACACTCCAGGTAGGTTGTAGTTCAGGACTCTCCAGGTAGGTTGTAGTTCAGGACTCTCCAGGTAGGTTGTAGTTCAGGACACTCCAGGTAGGTTGTAGTTCAGGCCTCTCCAGGTAGGTTGTAGTTCAGGACTCTCCAGGTAGGTTGTAGTTCAGGACTCTCCAGGTAGGTTGTAGTTCAGGACTCTCCAGGTAGGTTGTACCTCTGGACTCTCCAGGTAGGTTGTAGTTCAGGACTCTCCAGGTAGGTTGTAGTTCAGGACTCTCCAGGTAGGTTGTAGTTCAGGACTCTCCAGGTAGGTTGTAGTTCAGGACTCTCCAGGTAGGTTGTAGTTCAGGACTCTCCAGGTAGGTTGTAGTTCAGGACTCTCCAGGTAGGTTGTACCTCTGGACACTCCAGATAGGTTGTAGTTCAGGACTCTTCAGGTAGGTTGCAGTTCAGGACTCTTCAGGTAGGTTGCAGTTCAGGACTCTCCAGGTAGGTTGTAGTTCAGGACTCTTCAGGTAGGTTGCAGTTCAGGACTCTTCAGGTAGGTTGCAGTTCAGGACTCTCCAGGTAGGTTGTAGTTCAGGACTCTCCAGGTAGATTGTAGTTCAGGACACTCCAGGTAGGTTGTAGTTCAGGACACTCCAGGTAGGTTGTAGTTCAGGACACTCCAGGTAGGTTGTAGTTCAGGACACTCCAGGTAGGTTGTAGTTCAGGACACTCCAGGTAGGTTGTAGTTCAGGACTCTCCAGGTAGGTTGTAGTTCAGGACTCTCCAGGTAGGTTGTAGTTCAGGACTCTCCAGGTAGGTTGTAGTTCAGGACTCTCCAGGTAGGTTGTAGTTCAGGACTCTCCAGGTAGGTTGTAGTTCAGGACTCTCCAGGTAGGTTGTAGTTCAGGACACTCCAGGTAGGTTGTAGTTCAGGACTCTCCAGGTAGATTGTAGTTCAGGACACTCCAGGTAGGTTGTAGTTCAGGACACTCCAGGTAGGTTGTAGTTCAGGACACTCCAGGTAGGTTGTAGTTCAGGACTCTCCAGGTAGGTTGTAGTTCAGGACTCTCCAGGTAGGTTGTAGTTCAGGACTCTCCAGGTAGGTTGTAGTTCAGGACTCTCCAGGTAGGTTGTAGTTCAGGACTCTCCAGGTAGGTTGTAGTTCAGGACTCTCCAGGTAGGTTGTAGTTCAGGACTCTCCAGGTAGGTTGTAGTTCAGGACACTCCAGGTAGGTTGTAGTTCAGGACTCTTCAGGTAGGTTGCAGTTCAGGACTCTTCAGGTAGGTTGCAGTTCAGGACTCTCCAGGTAGGTTGTAGTTCAGGACTCTTCAGGTAGGTTGCAGTTCAGGACTCTCCAGGTAGGTTGTACCTCAGGATTCTCCAGGTAGGTTGCCGTTCTGGACTCTCCAGGTAGGTTGTACCTCTGGACTCTCCAGGTAGGTTGCAGTTCTGGACTATGTTGGCGCTGGAGGATAATGGGTTCCTGGTAGCTTGACGGTTAATTCTTCTGCAGTTCATTTGGCTCCTTTTCTTCTCCATGCGTTGGTTTTTGCGGCCCCCAGTTGACTATTCGCAACAGAACGTTTGATTGTCCGGTGGTCACGCCTCAATAGTTCAGCTATTTCAGGAGGGTTGCATCCGTCTGAAAGGCATTTTTTTTAAATGGACTTTTCAGTGTTTGTTTTTTGTCCCATTTTTTAATATTTATTTTTACCTGAGGTAATGAAGCTTGCCTAATAATTATGCACACCTTTTGATATAAGGCGTTATTCACTTTCGCCACACCCTCCCTCATTACACAAATACATATCACCTGAAAATGATTCAATCCCAATAAGCATTCAAGTTCATATGGTTTTGGAGTTGGAAATGTGCGTAGAAACAATGATAAGATCAGAATACTCACTTGCCTAATAAATGTGCACGCAGTGTACATCATTCTCTCTCTCACACACACACACACACACACACTCACACGTCAGCTCACACACACGTTAGCTCAGACATATCCAGCCCGTGCGTTTCCCATCAGCAGCTGATTTGAACTTGAAAAGAAATGTGTTTTTTTTGCAACAAATAAATGCCACATTTTGATTCTCATTGATTCACTGAATTGTTTTTGAATGTAAACCTCTTAGTTTCCTGTATGGTAATGGAGTCCATGTATCTATATACGTATATCAAATTGTCTCGAAAGATACACATACCTATTGATACCCCACTGCAACAGATTAAAGAAGTGGGAGGGGGGGGTATGGAATGATGATGATGATGAGGATGTTGTTCTTCATCCTTTGCAGAGAAACTGATGGCATGTTATTTGATTTTTCACAGGTTTCTGCATGTTTGTTCTGAGTTTAGTGAAGAAGCATTACCGCCTGCAGTTTTATATGGTGTGTATGAGTCACGTAACCCTGGATACCACTGACTGACTAACATCCTGGTACTCTGCATGCCATACCGTACAGCAGGGTTCCCCAACTACATCCAGCCACGGATGGTCAGGTGGCTGGAACATGGGTTTTTAAATCATTTCTACAGTGCAAATTGACAGCAAGAATCACCAAACGGAGATATGGTATTTGGACAAAAAACAGAATAATTTCAAAGTTTTATAACGTTGGGATACGATCACCTCTTTTATGTTTGGGAATACTTGGATCAGATTTCCTAAATTAAAATCAATTTGAGTTGATTTCCTGGTGATTTATTTTATTTTTTAATATCCAACAACGAAAATAATCAAATAAATATATACAGTACCAGTCAAACGTTTGGAATCATCTACTCATTCAAAGGTTTGTCTTTATTTTTTACTATTTGCTACATTGTAAAATAATAGTGAAGACATCAAACTGAAATAACACATATGGAATCATGTAGTAACCAAAAAAGTGTTAAATAAATAAAATATATTTTATATTTGAGATTATTCAAAGTAGACACCCTTTGCCTTGATGACAGCTTTGCACACTCTTGGCATTCTCTCAACCAGCTTTATGAGGTAGTCACCTGGAATGCATTTCAATTAACAGGTGTGCCTTGTTAAAAGTTCATTTGTAGAATTTCTTTCCTTAATGTGTTTGAGCCGGTCAGTTGTGTTGTGACAAGGTAGGGGTGGTATACAGAAGATAGCCCTATTTTGTAAAATACCAAGTCCATATTATGTCAAGAACAGTTCAAATAAGCAAAGAGAAATGACAGTCCATCATTACTTTAAAACATAAAGGTCAGTCAATGTGGAAAATTTTAAGAACTTTGAAAGTTTCTTCAAGTGCAGTCGCAAGAACCATCAAGCGCTATGATGAAACTGGCTCTCATGAGGACCACCACAAGAATGGAAGACCCAGAGTTACCTCGGCTGCAGAGGATAACTTCATTAGAGTTAACTGCACCTCAGATAGCAGCCCAAATAAATGCTTCACAGATTTCAAGTAACAGACTCATCTAAACATCAACTGTTCAGAGGAGACTGCGTGAATCAGGCTTTCATGGTCGAATTGCAGCAAAGAAACCACTACTAAAGGACACCGATAAGAAGAAGAAACTTGCTTGGGCCAGAAAACACGAGCAATGGACATTAGACCGGTGGAAATCTGTCCTTTGGTCTGATGAGTCCAAATTTTTGATTTTTTGTTCCAACTGCCGTGTCTTTGTGAGACGTAGAGTAGGTGAACGGATGATCTCTGCATGTGTGGTTCCCACAGTGAAGCATGGAGGAGGAGGTGTGATGGTGTGGGCGTGCTTTGCTGGTGACACTGTCAGTGATTTATTTCAAGTTCAAGGCACACTTAACCAGCATGGCTACCACAGCATTCTGCAGCAGCAATACGCCATCCCATCTGGTTTGCTCTTAGTGGGAATATAATTTGTTTTTCAACAGGACAATGACCCCAAACACACCTCCAGGCTGTGTAAGGGCTATTTGAGTGCTGCATCAGATGACCTGGCCTCCACAATGACCAGACCTCAACCCAATTGTGATGGTTTGGGATGAGTTGGACCGCAGAGTGAAGTAAAAGCAGCCAACAAGGGCTCAAGACTGTTGGAAAAGCATTCCAGGTGAAGCTGGTTGAGAGAATGCCAAGAGTGTGCAAAGCTGTCATCAAGGCAAAGGGGTGGCTACTTTGAAGAATCTAAAATATATTTTGATTTGTTTAACACTTTTTTTAGTTACTACATGATTCCATATGTGTTATTTCATAGTTTTGACGTCTTCACTATTATTCTACAATGTAGAAGATGGTAAAAATAAAGAAAAACCCTAGAATGAGTAGGTGTGTCCAAACTTTTCACTGGTACTGTGTATATATTTATTTTTTGCCCAAAAAACGTTGAGAACTCCTTCTTGTTGGGGAACCTTACTTTACAGTATACTGCCTCCTATTGGAGAACCCTACTATACTGCTCCCTCCTATTGGGGAACCCTACTATACAGATTACTGCCTCCTATTGGGGAACCCTACTATACAGCTCCCTCCCATTGGGGAACCCCACTATACAGCTCCCTCCCTCCTATTGGGGAACCCTACTATACAGCTCCCTCCTATTGGGGAACCCCACTATACAGCTCCCTCCTATTGGGGAACCCCACTATGCAGCTCCCTCCCTCCTATTGGGGAACCCTACTATACAGCTCCCTCCTATTGGGGAACCCCACTATACAGCTCCCTCCTATTGGGGAACCCCACTATACAGCTCCCTCCCTCCTATTGGGGAACCCTACTATACAGCTCCCTCCTATTGGGGAACCCTACTATACAGCTCCCTCCTATTGGGGAACCCCACTATACAGCTCCCTCCTATTGGGGAACCCCACTATACAGCTCCCTCCTATTGGGGAACCCTACTATACAGCTCCCTCCCTCCTATTGGGGAACCCTACTATACAGCTCCCTCCTATTGGGGAACCCCACTATACAGCTCCCTCCTATTGGGGAACCCACTATACAGCTCCCTCCTATTGGGGAACCCCACTATACAGCAGACTACGGCTCAAATGGAACCCTATTCCCTATGTATTGCACCACTGTTGACCTTGACCACTGTTTTTGACCTTTTGAGTGGAAAGTAGAGCACTACATAGTGAAATGATAAATACATTTGACAACTCTCTCTCTCTCTCTCTCTGGACTAAACAGTAGGTGCACTACATGGGATGACGTTTCAGACCCGCCAGCATGACACACACACACACACACACACACACACACACACACACACACACACTAGTGTGCGGTGTATTAGCCTACCATAGATATCAGTGGGTGTAGTGGTGTGGAGTGACTCAGCCTTGCCGATCTTGATACTGTATTTCTATATCTATTGCCTGCCTGTCTAGATGCTGTATTTCTATATCTATTGCCTGCCTATCTATATACTGTATTTCTATAGCCTGCCTATCTAGATACTGTATTTCTATAGCCTGCCTAGCTAGATGCTGTTTTTCTGTATCTGTTGCCTGCCTATCTATATACTGTATTTCTATAGCCTGCCTAGCTAGATGCTGTTTTTCTGTATCTGTTGCCTGCCTATCTAGATACTGTATTTCTATAGCCTGCCTGCTTATCTCTGCATTCTACCTACCAACATTGTTATTGTGAGTGGTCAGGCTACATTCCCCATGGCTAACTGTGTGTGTGGTTTACCCCTGCAGTTTGCATGGACCCATGTTACCCTACTGATAGTGGTGACTCAGTCTCACTTGGTCATCCAGAACCTGTTTGAAGGAATGATCTGGTAAGAGACACACACAGCAAACACAACACGCCCAGAAACCTGTCCCTTCTCTCCTCTTCACTAATACTGTAGGAGTCTGATTCTCTGATACTGTAGTAGTCTGCTTCTCTTCACTGATACTGTAGTAGTCTGCTTCTCTTCACTGATACTGTAGTAGTCTGCTTCTCTTCACTGATACTGTAGTAGTCTGCTTCTCTTCACTGATACTGTAGTAGTCTGCTTCTCTTCACTGATACTGTAGTAGTCTGCTTCTCTGATAGTGTAGTAGTCTGATTCTCTGATAGTGTAGTAGTCTGATTCTCTGATACTGTAGTAGTCTGCTTCTCTTCACTGATACTGTAGTAGTCTGATTCTCTGATACTGTAGTAGTCTGCTTCTCTTCACTGATACTGTAGTAGTCTGATTTCACCATCTGAGTCCTATGGTAGTTATCCCTGAGCCCTATGCTAGTCAGCCCTATGGTAGTCAGCCCTACGGTAGTTAGCGCTGAGCCCTACGGCACTCAGCCCTATGGTAGTCAGCCCTATGGTAGTCAGCCCTCAGCCCTATGGTAGTCAGCCCTCAGCCCTATGGTAGTCAGCCCTCAGCCCTATGGTAGTCAGCCCTCAGCCCTATGGTAGTCAGCCCTCAGCTCTATGGTAGTCAGCCCTATGGTAGTCAGCTCTATGGTAGTCAGCCCTCAGCCCTATGGTAGTCAGCCCTCGGCTCTATGGTAGTCAGCCCTCAGCCCTATGGTAGTCAGCCCTATGGTAGTCAGCCCTCAGCCCTATGGTAGTCAGCCCTATGGTAGTCAGCCCTCAGCTCTATGGTAGTCAGCCCTATGGTAGTCAGCCCTCAGCTCTATGGTAGTCAGCCCTCAGCCCTATGGTAGTCAGCCCTATGGTAGTCAGCCCTCAGCCCTATGGTAGTCAACCCTCAGCCCTATCTCAGCCCTATGGTAGTCAACCCTCAGCCCTATGGTAGTCAGCCCTCAGCTCTATGGTAGTCAGCCCTATGGTAGTCAGCCCTCAGCCCTATGGTAGTCAGCCCTATGGTAGTCAACCCTCAGCCCTATGGTAGTCAGCCCTCAGCTCTATGGTAGTCAGCCCTATGGTAGTCAACCCTCAGCCCTATGGTAGTCAGCCCTCAGCCCTATGGTAGTCAGCCCTATGGTAGTCAACCCTCAGCCCTATGGTAGTCAGCCCTCAGCTCTATGGTAGTCAGCCCTATGGTAGTCAGCCCTATGGTAGTCAACCCTCAGCCCTATGGTAGTCAGCCCTGAGCCCTATGGTAGTCAGCCCTATGGTAGTCAGCCCTATGGTAGTCAACCCTCAGCCCTATGGTAGTCAGCCCTCAGCCCTATGGTAGTCAGCCCTCAGCCCTATGGTAGTCAGCCCTATGGTAGTCAGCCCTCAGCCCTATGGTAGTCAGCCCTATGGTAGTCAGCCCTATGGTAGTCAGCGCTGAGTCCAAATACAGAGGTCCTCCTCATGGCTCTGTATTCAAACTGTATTTTGTTAAAAAATATATATCTGTAAACGGTCAAGATGCTCGTTGGTCAAATGTAGAGATAATGTTAGGTTGGAGTTGACATGTGTTTGAATGTTGTTTTTCTGTTAGGTTGGAGTTGACATGTGTTTGAATGTAGTTTTTCTGTTAGGTTGGAGTTGACATGTGTTTGACCGTTGTTTTTCTGTTGGAGTTGGAGTTGACATGTGTTTGACCGTTGTTTTTCTGTTGGAGTTGGAGTTGACATGTGTTTGACCGTTGTTTTTCTGTTGGAGTTGGAGTTGACATGTGTTTGACCGTTGTTTTTCTGTTAGGTTGGAGTTGACATGTGTTTGAATGTTGTTTTTCTGTTGGAGTTGACGTGTGTTTGACCGTTGTTTTCCAGGTTCCTCGTCCCTGTCTCCATAGTGATCTGCAATGACATCATGGCCTACCTGTTTGGTTTCTTCTTTGGCAGAACACCACTCATTAAGGTACATTTACTGTATATTATATTATACACCCAGTGGCCAGTTTATTAGGTACATCACCCTCGTTCACCAAAATGGATGGCTCCTACAGACAGTGAGTCACGTGGCTGTATGAAGCAGGCAGACAGACATCGAGGCATTCAGTTACTGATCGATTGAGCGTTAGAATGGACAAAACTAGTGACCTAAATGACTTTGAGGGTGGTATGATTGTCGGTGCCAGGCGTGCGGGTTCCATTATCCCAGAAACGGACAGCCTCCTGGGTTTTTCCACGCACGACAGTGTCTAGGGTTTTACCTAGAAGGATGCGACAAAAAAAAAAAAACATCCAGTCAGCGGCAGTCCTGTGGGCGAAAAACAGCTCGATGATGAGAGGTCGAAGGAGAATGGGAAGCTGCGTGCAAGCTAACAGGTGAATAACGGCATCTCGGAACGCACGACTTGTCGGTCCTCGTCACGGATTGGCTATTGCAGCAGAAGACCACACCGGGGTTCCTCTCCTATCAGCTAAAAACAAGAAGAAGCTGCTCCAGTCGGCACGACATCATCAACACTGGACCATTGAAGAGAGCAAAAACATGGCCTGGTCCGACGAATCCCAGTTCCTGTTGCGTCACGCCGATGGCCGAGTCAGGATTTGGCGTAAGCAGCATGAGTCCATGGACCCATCCTGCTAGGTGTTAACGGTACCGGCTGGTGACGGTGGTTCTGGGGGATGTTTTTTCCATCCGGTGACGGTGGTTCTGGGGGATGTTTTTCTGGCACCGGTAGGCCTGTAAATATAGGCATATTTGAACACAGACATACTTTTTCTAAAATGTAAATATATCCATAAAATATCCACGTGACAATGTTATACAAGGATATATCATGACATTTCAAATTATTCATTTAAATAAAAACAAACTTTTCAATATAGTTTTTAATGACCCGTGCCCCAATTTTTTAAAAACAGACCGGTACCATGAAGCTTGTTGTTTACAGTATGTTGGCCAATCAAAGTGACTTACTTCACAGTCAGAGGCGTCACGTGTAGCAGGAGTTCACTAATACAGATGAAAATAAAATCACAGAATTATAAGTGTAGGCTACTCCATTCAAGACCGCCACATGTAACGTTAGCCTAGCTAGCTTCTGTAGGCTACTCCATTCAAGACCGCCACATGTAACGTTAGCCTAGCTAGCTTCTGTAGGCTACTCCATTCAAGACCGCCACATGTAACGTTAGCCTAGCTAGCTAGCTTCTGTAGGCTACTCCATTCAAGACCGCCACATGTAACGTTAGCCTAGCTAGCTAGCTTCTGTAGGCTACTCCATTCAAGACCGCCACATGTAACGTTAGCCTAGCTAGCTAGCTTCTGTAGGCTACTCCATTCAAGACCGCCACATGTAACGTTAGCCTAGCTAGCTAGCTTCTGTAGGCTACTCCATTCAAGACCGCCACATGTAACGTTAGCCTAGCTAGCTAGCTTCTGTAGGCTACTCCATTCAAGACCGCCACATGTAACGTTAGCCTAGCTAGCTAGCTTCTGTAGGCTACTCCATTCAAGACCGCCACATGTAACGTTAGCCTAGCTAGCTTCTGTAGGCTACTCCATTCAAGACCACCACATGTAACGTTAGCCTAGCTAGCTTCTGTAGGCTACTCCATTCAAGACCACCACATGTAACGTTAGCCTAGCTAGCTTCTGTAGGCTACTCCATTCAAGACCACCACATGTAACGTTAGCCTAGCTAGCTTCTGTAGGCTACTCCATTCAAGACCGCCACATGTAACGTTAGCCTAGCTAGCTTCTGTAGGCTACTCCATTCAAGACCGCCACATGTAACGTTAGCCTAGCTAGCTTCTGTAGGCTACTCCATTCAAGACCGCCACTGTTTTGAATTGATGATACATTTTTTGGGCTGCTATAACTTACCGAATCTGGGCTGTAGTTGAATCTCTCTCCCTCCATCCGCTTGCTCCCCCCAGTCTCTCACACTGTCTCCTCACCGGTGGCAGAAATAGGGCTCAGCTCCGGTTACAAAATGTAAGTTTTAAAAATCACAACTTATTTAAAATATCCAGATATCAGAAAATGTATGATACTATTAAAATAGTAAAATGATTTATACTAGTATACACACACACACACACACACACACACACACACACACACACACTGAGAAACAGTCAGACATTTTTCAGTATAGCCACAGGACAGATACATGACCTTTTCCTTTCCCATTGGAGTTGAGTCACATGCAGATCTGGGTTAGGATGGACACACACCCTGTTACTCACACACCCTGTTAGGCCAGGGTGGGCTGGGTGGAAACGCAATGTCATCCCTGTGTTGAAACACTGCCATCACTGTGTGAAATAGGGGTGTGAATGTTTTAAAAGTTAAAACTTCTAAATGAAATTGGGATTCTTAACATTTTAAATGAAAATCCCCAACCTGAAAAACTATTTTTTTCATAACTGCACTGTGATTTATCACAAAACTACCACTAACAGGTTCCGATCATCATAAAGCGTTTTTATATATATATATATATATGTGTGTGTATATATATATGTGTGTATATATATATGTGTGTATGTGTGTATATATGTGTGTGTGTGTATTCTCAGTGTGTGTACTAGTATTAATCATTTTAGTATGTGTATATATATATATATATATATATATATATATATATATATATATATATATATATATATATATATATTTTTTTTACAAATACCTAATGCCACAATAGTGTAACTTTAGTAGGAGGATATTGATTAAAAAAATAAAATAGTTATACATTATTACCCAGAGCTGTACTGGATGAGGGGGAGAGATGCTGTTGTCGGTTGTGTAAAACCCATCATCTGACCTGGTCTCAGACGATCCTGCAGGTGAAGAAGCCGGTTGTGGACTTCCTGGGCTGGCGTTGCTTACTTACCCCGTGGTCTGCTGTTGTGAGGCCGGTTGTGGACTTCCTGGGCTGGCGTTGCTTACTTACCTGTGGTCTGCGGTTGTGACGCCTGTTGTGGACTTCCTGGGCTGGCGTTGCTTACTTACCCGTGGTCTGCTGTTGTGAGGCCAGTTGTGGACTTCCTGGGCTGGCGTTGCTTATTTACCCGTGGTCTGCTGTTGTGAGGCCGGTTGTGGACTTCCTGGGCTGGCGTTGCTTACTTACCCGTGGTCTGCTGTTGTGACGCCTGTTGTGGACTTCCTGGGCTGGCGTTGCTTACTTACCCGTGGTCTGCTGTTGTGAGGCCGGTTGTGGACTTCCTGGGCTGGCGTTGCTTACTTACCCGTGGTCTGCTTTTGTGAGGCCGGTTGTGGACTTCCTGGGCTGGCGTTGCTTACTTACCCGTGGTCTGCTGTTGTGACGCCGGTTGGACGTACTGCCAAATTCTCTCAAATTAGGTGACCTATAGTAGAGAAATTAACATTAAATTATCTGGCAACCGCTCTGGTGGAAATTCCTGCAGTCAGCATGCCAATTTGCACAACCCTTCAAAACTTGAGACATTTGTGGCGTTGTGTTGTGTGACCAAACTGCACATCTTAGAGTAGCCTTTTATTGTCCCCAGCACAAGGTGCACCTGTGTAATGATCGTGCTTCTTGATATGCCACACTTGTTAGCTGGATGGATAATCTTGGCAAAGGAGAAAAAGCTCACTGACAGGGATGTAAAACAAATGTATGCACAACATTTGAGAGAAATTATTTTTTTATGAGTATGAAACATTTCTGAGATCTTTTATTTCAACTCATGAAACATGGGACCAACACTTTACATGTTTGCGTTTTTATATTGTTGTTCAGTGAACATGGTCCCCACCGTCTTGACTGCATCAAACCGAGAGAAGCTAGCCTAGCTAACGTTAGCTAGGCTAATTGAGACTACATAACTTCGACTGTGCGTTTTTCTCCCCGTCCCGAATCCCACAGTAAATAACTCCGTTCAGATGAATAAGTAGCAGTCTTCCTGATGGCTCCTGATGGTGTTGTAGCCTGTCCTTCTCATTTAGTTCTGTCATTTTAATTCCATCTTCCATTGATTAGCCTCGATATCTCTTCATAACTTGGAACAGGGAGGCTGTAACTCTGACTGTAGTCTAGGTTGCTGGTTTGTTGACTTGCGACTGGATGACAACAACAAGCTAACACGGCACCACTCTCGTGAAAAGCAAGAGAACCAGCAGTATAAATTATATAATTTTCAATCTCCGCGGGAAGCGTGATGTTAACCATCTATCTGCATTGTGAATTCATGTGGCATTTTATGAATCTTATTGTTTTAATGGAAATTCTTGTTTTTTATGTTTAATTTTTTGGGGGACAAACTTGTCCATTTGTCACACCCATAGTGTGAAACACTGTCATTCCTGTTTGAAAGATGGCCTCTGTTCCTGTATCTGTCTCTACTCGACGCCACAATTCAGTTTCCTAGTCACTCAGTTCAGGAAGTGGAATTTGCCATTTTAAAATCAATTTATGCATTTAAAAAAAAAAAAAAGACCTCATTGGAAGAAATGAAATAATTATCATAACATGTGTTAAAAATGAAATGTATTATTATTGTTGTTGTTGTTATTTATTACAGCTGTCTCCCAAGAAGACGTGGGAGGGATTCATAGGAGGGTTCTTTGGAACCCTGGTCTTTGGATTCATAGTGAGTATTACAGTAAAACAGCATGGTAATAGTATGGAATAAAGTTCAACATGGTAATAGTATGGAATAAAGTTCAACATGGTAATAATATGGAATAAAGTTCAACATGGTAATAATATGGAATAAAGTTCAACATGGTAATAGTATGGAATAAAGTTCAACATGGTAATAGTATGGAATAAAGTTCAACATGGTAATAATATGGAATAAAGTTCAACATGGTAATAGTATGGAATAAAGTTCAACAACATGGTAATAGTATGGAATAAAGTTCAACAACATGGTAATAGTATGGAATAAAGTTCAACATGGTAATAGTATGGAATAAAGTTCAACATGGTAATAGTATGGAATAAAGTTCAACATGGTAATAATATGGAATAAAGTTCAACATGGTAATAATATGGAATAAAGTTCAACATGGTAATAGTATGGAATAAAGTTCAACATGGTAATAGTATGGAATAAAGTTCAACAACATGGTAATAGTATGGAATAAAGTTCAACAACATGGTAATAGTATGGAATAAAGTTTAACAACATGGTAATAGTATGGAATAAAGTTTAACAACATGGTAATAGTATGGAATAAAGTTTAACAGCATGGTAATAGTATGGAATAAAGTTTAACATGGTAATAGTATGGAATAAAGTTTAACAACATGGTAATAGTATGGAATAAAGTTTAACAGCATGGTAATAGTATGGAATAAAGTTTAACAGCATGGTAATAGTATGGAATAAAGTTTAACAACATGGTAATAGTATGGAATAAAGTTTAACAACATGGTAATAGTATGGAATAAAGTTCAACAACATGGTAATAGTATGGAATAAAGTTTAACATGGTAATAGTATGGAATAAAGTTTAACATGGTACTAGTATGGAATAAAGTTTAACATGGTACTAGTATGGAATAAAGTTCAACATGGTAATAGTATGGAATAAAGTTCAACAACATGGTACTAGTATGGAATAAAGTTTAACATGGTACTAGTATGGAATAAAGTTCAACATGGTAATAGTATGGAATAAAGTTTAACAACATGGTAATAGTATGGAATAAAGTTCAACAACATGGTAATAGTATGGAATAAAGTTTAACAACATGGTAATAGTATGGAATAAAGTTCAACAACATGGTAATAGTATGGAATAAAGTTCAACAACATGGTAATAGTATGGAATAAAGTTCAACAACATGGTAATAGTATGGAATAAAGTTCAACAACATGGTAATAGTATGGAATAAAGTTCAACAACATGGTAATAGTATGGAATAAAGTTTAACAACATGGTAATAGTATGGAATAAAGTTCAACAACATGGTAATAGTATGGATAAAGTTTAACAACATGGTAATAGTATGGAATAAAGTTTAACAACATGGTAATAATATGGAATAAAGTTCAACAACATGGTAATAGTATGGAATAAAGTTCAACAACATGGTAATAGTATGGAATAAAGTTCAACAACATGGTAATAGTATGGATAAAGTTTAACAACATGGTAATAGTATGGAATAAAGTTTAACAACATGGTAATAGTATGGAATAAAGTTCAACATGGTAATAGTATGGAATAAAGTTTAACAACATGGTACTAGTATGGAATAAAGTTTAACAACATGGTAATAATATGGAATAAAGTTCAACATGGTAATAGTATGGAATAAAGTTCAACAGCATGGTAATAGTATGGAATAAAGTTTAACAACATGGTAATAGTATAGAATAAAGTTTAACAACATGGTAATAATATGGAATAAAGTTCAACATGGTAATAGTATGGAATAAAGTTCAACAACATGGTAATAGTATGGAATAAAGTTTAACAACATGGTACTAGTATGGAATAAAGTTCAACATGGTAATAGTATGGAATAAAGTTTAACAGCATGGTAATAGAATGGAATAAAGTTCAACAACATGGTACTAGTATGGAATAAAGTTTAACATGGTAATAAAATGGAATAAAGTTTAACAACATGGTACTAGTATGGAATAAAGTTTAACAACATGGTAATAGTATGGAATAAAGTTTAACATGGTAATAGAATGGAATAAAGTTTAACATGGTAATAATATGGAATAAAGTTTAACAACATGGTAATAGTATGGAATAAAGTTTAACAACATGGTAATAGTATGGAATAAAGTTTAACATGGTAATAATATGGAATAAAGTTCAACAACATGGTAATAATATGGAATAAAGTTTAACATGGTAATAATATGGAATAAAGTTTAACAACATGGTAATAATATGGAATAAAGTTTAACAACATGGTAATAATATGGAATAAAGTTTAACATGGTAATAATATGGAATAAAGTTTAACAACATGGTAATAGTATGGAATAAAGTTTCTGTGCTTCTTCTCTCCTGCTAGCTGGCATACCTGCTAGCTCAGTTCCAGTACTTTGTCTGTCCCGTGGAATACAACAGTGAGACCAACCGTTTCACTGCGGAGTGTGAACCCTCTGACATTTTCGTGATGCACGAGTACACATTGCCCTTCACTGTCCAGAGCATCCTCAGATGGGTAAGGGGACCTTTACAGTTGTACATTTCATTTCCCCCCCCCCCCCCCCCCCCCCAGAAATCCTGTCCGAATAATTCCTGTTTGGGGGAACATCTTATTCTGTGCTGGTCCCAGAAGTCCTCTAACTGGGCAAAGCAGTGGCATTTGGAAATGTTTTGGGGGATTTTGCCAACAGGGCCAAAGGTTATCTGGTCATAGAAGGTCAGCACCTCTAGGCTGAGTGCTTCATTCTACCCCAGCAGTCCTGGGCTCACCTGCTCTGACAAGTAGTGTGCCTTTCCTGTTGGTCCTGGATGGCTTAGACACGAGGCAAACTTTTGTGTTCTTAAGCTGAGTTTTACACAGGCAGTCCAATTCTGGGCAAAAAAAAAGAGCTTATCTGATTGGTCAAAATTGATAATTCTGATTGATCAGAATTAGGATGCCTTTATTACTGGTCTGGTGAGAACAGAAGTCTGAGAGACCTGCTGTTGTGTGTACTAGACATGATCGATGCTTAATTGTATTTTACTACATGTTGCTCAAACATTTACTTACTAGCTGGTTACAACTAAATAGTAGTGCTTGTTTCAATGAATCCAAGGGAAATGCTAAAGTGTCTGTCTGTCTGTGTCTGTCTGTCTGTGTCTGTCTGTCTGTGTCTGTCTGTCTGTCTGTCTGTCTGTCTGTCTGTCTGTCTGTGTGCCTCTGTCTGTCTGTCTGTCTGTCTCTACAGAAAACGGTGACCATCTACCCGTACCAGATCCACAGCGTGGCGCTCTCCACCTTCGGCTCTCTCATTGGTCCTTTTGGAGGATTCTTCGCCAGCGGATTCAAACGAGCGTTCAAGATTAAAGTGAGAACAGAGACATTAACACACACACACACACACACACACACACACACACACACACACACACACACTCAAAGGCCTACGCTTGGCTATGCTTGTTTAATTAACTAAATATTTGTGTAGGATTATTTCCATGGATACCTTAAAGACATAATGATGATTTGATTGTAAGTAGTCTTGGGCGGTATCCAGATTGTCGTACTGTTCTTCTGCCATCCCGGGGTTTACGGTATTTCCAGCATAGTACACTAGGGGGCACTAAATACACACACAATAAAAAAAAAAACCTTTTTTTGAGTTCTCATGAACGCTTTTTTAGCTAAATGCTAACGAAGCGAAAACGAACCAACTAATTGCAGACAGGCAAATCCAGCTCATAAAGTTATACAAGTATAGCAAGTAAACATTTTCGGTGAGTGTGGAAATTTACAAGTTGAAAGTGAAATAAGAAAAATTGTGCAAATGAACAAAGTTGTTTATGCTTTTCTGAAGGAAGAGCAGCATGTGTACACGGAGCAGAGGGGAGAAGAGAGGAGGGAAAACTAACACTAGTAGGAAGCACGGGGACAAAATGGCAGCCGTGTAGAACTCATCCAGAGCTCTTTGTCTTCTCCAACACGGCAGAAAGCTAACACCCCTTCTCCTGATTTTGAATTCAGCCCACTTACCATAGCTAACTAACAAGTAAACCAAATTCACAGCCGGAGAGTATAGCACATCTTAGACAGTTCTTAAGACGTCTGATGGTTAACATTTAGTAGTGAATAGCTAACTAACAAGTAAACCAAATTCACAGCCGGAGAGTATAGCACATCTTAGACAGTTCTTAAGATGTCTGATGGTTAACATTTAGTAGTGGATAGCTAACTAACAAGTAAACCCAATTCACAGCCGGAGAGTATAGCACATCTTAGACAGTTCTTAAGATGTCTGATGGTTAACATTTAGTAGTGGATAGCTAACTAACAAGTAAACCCAATTCACAGCCGGAGAGTATAGCACATCTTAGACAGTTCTTAAGATGTCTGATGGTAAACATTTAGTAGTGAGTAGCATACAAGTGTAACTTAATCACCTGATTGCGCCACACGAGACTCGACGCTTTGGGACTCCCGTTATGCTCGTTGCGATGAACACGCGACTGGCTGCTGTTCTGGGAACCTACGGTGAAGCTTCATAATGTAAAGTTATTGTAACAGGCGACATGAAGGATACCAACCTACTTTGATCTCCTAATGTAGTTGTACGAGTTGACTGCAAGGTATTCACTTCATATTCAACGGTATTGAAAAACCATCTCGTGGGTATTTCCAAATAGCCTGGTATACGTTATACTGCTCAACCCTAGTAGTAACTTCTCTCTCCTGTCAGGACCTTCTCTGTTGTAACCTCTCTCTCTCTCCTGTCAGGACCTTCTCTGTAGTAACCTCTCCCTCTCCTGTCAGGACCTTCTCTGTAGTAACCTCTCTCTCTCCTGTCAGGACCTTCTCTGTAGTAACCTCTCTCTCTCCTGTCAGGACCTTCTCTGTAGTAACCTCTCTCTCTCCTGTCAGGACCTTCTCTGTAGTAACTTCTCTCTCTCCTGTCAGGACCTTCTCTGTAGTAACCTCTCCCTCTCCTGTCAGGACCTTCTCTGTAGTAATCTCTCCCTCTCCTGTCAGGACCTTCTCTGTAGTAACCTCTCCCTCGCCTGTCAGGACCTTCTCTGTAGTAACCTCTCCCTCTCCTGTCAGGACCTTCTCTGTAGTAACCTCTCCCTCTCCTGTCAGGACCTTCTCTGTAGTAACCTCTCCCTCGCCTGTCAGGACCTTCTCTGTAGTAACCTCTCCCTCTCCTGTCAGGACCTTCTCTGTAGTAACTTCTCCCTCTCCTGTCAGGACCTTCTCTGTAGTAACCTCTCCCTCTCCTGTCAGGACCTTCTCTGTAGTAACCTCTCCCTCTCCTGTCAGGACCTTCTCTGTAGTAATTTCTCTTTCTCCTGTCAGGACCTTCTCTGTAGTAACCTCTCTATCTCCTGTCAGGACCTTCTCTGTAGTAACCTCTCTCTCCTGTCAGGACCTTCTCTGTAGTAACCTCTCCCTCTCCTGTCAGGACCTTCTCTGTAGTAACCTCTCCCTCGCCTGTCAGGACCTTCTCTGTAGTAACCTCTCCCTCTCCTGTCAGGACCTTCTCTGTAGTAACCTCTCTCTCTCCTGTCAGGACTTTCTCTGTAGTAACCTCTCCCTCTCCTGTCAGGACCTTCTCTGTAGTAACTTCTATCTCTCCTGTCAGGACCTTCTCTGTAGTAACTTCTCTCTCTCCTGTCAGGACCTTCTCTGTAGTAATTTCTCTCTCTCCTGTCAGGACCTTCTCTGTAGTAACCTCTCTCTCTCCTGTCAGGACCTTCTCTGTAGTAACCTCTCTCTCTCTCTCCTGTCAGGACTTTGCAGACACCATCCCTGGTCACGGGGGCATCATGGATCGCTTCGACTGTCAGTATCTGATGGCTACATTCACTCACGTTTACATAGCCAGCTTCATCAGGTAAGGGTCGTCACTTTAACCTAGCCAGCTTCATCAGGTAAGGGTTGTCACTTTAACCTAGCCAGGTTCATCAGGTAAGGGTTGTCACATTAACGTAGCCAGCTTCATCAGGTAAGGGTCTTCACATTAACGTAGCCAGCTTCATCAGGTAAGGGTCGTCACTTTAACCTAGCCAGCTTCATCAGGTAAGGGTCGTCACATTAACATAGCCAGACAAATACCCATAATGCACTACTTGGGGACTAGGGAGTAATTGACATAGTTTATTAGCCAGTTTACGTCAGCTTTTATCAGGCATGGATGATCTTTAAGGTGATCAATAGGCAGCAACTGTTAATTTAAAGGGGCAATTAGGTGGTACTGGAACTGTTTTGGTGAAAAGCTGAGGGACTGTAACCATTCGCCAATTCATAGTCAGATTTATGGATGTAAGGACTGACCATCCAAGACATCAATATTATAGGTTTTTTTTAACAAAAAATCCATATCGCATTAAATAGCCTGAATTGATGTGACAACGATAAAGAGAACATATAATTGTTACATATCCCTTTAAACTACTGCTATTAGTGTGATGGTTGTAGCCATCAAGTGTCTCATTAACAATCACCCATATTAGCAAACTTGTATTTCATTTCAAACTTCACATTTCTCTAGTACAGGCTACTTATCATAATGAAAGATATCAATAAAATGCCTGCAATGAGTGGTCGGTGTTGATGAGTGGTCGGTCGGTCAGTGTCGATGAGTGGTCGGTCGGTCAGTGTCGATGAGTGGTCGGTCGGTCAGTGTCGATGAGTGGTCGGTGTCGATGAGTGGTCGTGTCGATGAGTGGTCGGTCGGTGTCGATGAGTGGTCGGTCGGTGTCGATGAGTGGTCGGTCGGTGTCGATGAGTGGTCGGTCGGTGTCGATGAGTGGTCGGTCGGTGTCGATGAGTGGTCGGTGTCGATGAGTGGTCGGTCGGTGTCGATGAGTGGTCGGTCGGTGACGATGAGTGGTCGGTCGGTGACGATGAGTGGTCGGTCGGTGTCGATGAGTGGTCGGTCGGTGACGATGAGTGGTCGGTCGGTGACGATGAGTGGTCGGTCGGTGACGATGAGTGGTCGGTCGGTGACGATGAGTGGTCGGTCGGTGACGATGAGTGGTCGGTCGGTGACGATGAGTGGTCGGTCGGTGACGATGAGTGGTCGGTCGGTGACGATAAGGTGTCTGTGGTCGGTGTCGATGAGTGGTCGGTGTCGATGAGTGGTCGGTGTCGATGAGTGGTCGGTGTCGATGAGTGGTCGGTGTCGATGAGTGGTCGGTCGGTGACGATGAGTGGTCGGTCGGTGACGATGAGTGGTCGGTGACGATAAGGTGTCTGTGGTCGGTGTCGATGAGTGGTCTGTGTCGATGAGTGGTCTGTGTCGATGAGTGGTCGGTGTCGATAAGGTGTCTGTGGTCGGTGTGGTTGGTGTCGATCATTTTGGTTTATCGTCCCAGCTCTAGTTTTAACCATGTTTTGAGGCTATACTGTGTTTGTTTACTAACATTGGAGTAAAACAAGCTTATATATGGGATATCAAGAGGCATGTAATGGCTATATGTCATCAATTTCAAACTGTCACAGCAGTTTGTGTCTAACTGACGGCCAGACGGAGAGAGATGGTGGCCAGTTGGATAGATGGTCACCTCCAAGCTGTTTAGATCAGGGGTTGGTGTCAGACGGCCAGATGGAGAGAGATGGTGGCCAGTTGGATAGATGGTCACCTCCAAGCTGTTTAGATCAGGGGTTGGTGTCTAACTGACAGCCAGATCACCTCCAAGCCGTTTAGATCAGGGGTTAGTGTCTAACTGACAGCCAGTCATAAAAATAGGATTGTGAAAGACCTTCTGTCTCTATACAAGATGGTGTGTTGGTGACTGGAGTTTTGGCTGTGGTGTGTTTATCTGTTCCAGAGGTCCCAACTCCAGTAAGATGTTAACAATAATGACTTGTGGTTTAATGACAGGTTAATGGTAGTTATGTGTTATGGCTGACCCTGTCCTGTGGTTTGATAGGAGATTTGGGGTCGTGATCTCTGACCCTGTCCTGTGGTTTGATAGGAGATTTGGGGTCGTGATCTCTGACCCTGTCCTGTGGTTTGATAGGAGATTTGGGGTCGTGATCTCTGACCCTGTCCTGTGGTTTGATAAGCAGCTGTTTATATTAAATGTAATGTTAATTTTATGTTAAGGTTTTTATATTATAATATGTTAATGTGATGTTATGTCTGTGTTCCAGAGGTCCCAACCCCAGCAAGGTGTTACAGCAGCTGTTGGTCCTGCAGCCAGAGCAGCAGCTCAGTATCTTCAACGCCATGAGAGACCGCCTGAGAGACAGGGGAATACTGCCCCCTGCTGCCACGGAGGCGATGTAGAACACACACGCAAGAGGGGGAGAGTGTGTGTGTGTGTGTGTGTGAGAGAGAGGTAGAGTTTGGCTGTGTGTGTGTGTGTGTGTGTGTCTGTCTGTCTGAGAGAGTGTCTTTGGCTGCTTGTGTGTGGCCTGCACCTTCTTCCAGACACTCATCCCTCATCTGCCCAGCGTCTGTTTTTATTATTTTCTTGTTTCTAACCAGTCATTACTGTGAACTAAGATGTTGCTCCCAGCATCAAGGAGTTACCAATAACAGCAGCCACAACAACCCGTTCAGACTGTCATAGCTACCACTGGGACCTGCATGAGTACCTAACTACACAAACAAACTGCGTCAACCGACCGTTATGCTACCAAGCTAGCAGCAGCGTCAACCGACCGTTATGCTACCAAGCTAGCAGCAGCATCAACCGACTGTTATGCTACCAAGCTAGCTAGCAGCAGCATCAACCGACCGTTATGCTACCAAGCTAGCTAGCAGCAGCATCAACCGACCGTTATGCTACCAAGCTAGCTAGCAGCAGCATCAACCAACCGTTATGCTACCAAGCAAACTACCAGCAGCAGCCGCAACCGACCGTTATGCTACCAAGCTAGCTAGCAACAGCATCAACCAACTGTTATGCTACCAAGCTAGCTAGCAACAGCATCAACCGACTGTTATGCTACCAAGCTTGCTAGCAACAGCATCAACCGACTGTTATGCTACCAAGCTAGCGAGCAACAGCATCAACCGACCGTTATGCTACCAAGCTAGCTAGCAACAGCATCAACCAACCGTTATGCTACCAAGCTAGCTAGCAGCAGCATCAACCGACCGTTATGCTACCAAGCAAACTACCAGCAGCAGCCGCAACCGACCGTTATGCTACCAAGCTAGCTAGCAATAGCATCAACCGACTGTTATGCTACCAAGCTAGCTAGCAACAGCATCAACCGACCGTTATGCTACCAAGCTAGCTAGCAACAGCATCAACCGACCGTTATGCTACCAAGCTAGCTAGCAACAGCATCAACCGAGTGTTATGCTACTAAGCTAGCGAGCAACAGCATCAACCGACCGTTATGCTACCAAGCTAGCTAGCAACAGCATCAACCGACCGTTATGCTACCAAGCTAGCTAGCTAAAGACTAAAGGCTGCATTGCTCTGAACAGAATGTCTTCCTAAACGAAATGGATCCTAACTAAGCACACAGATAGGGGACAGTGGGTGGGTGACTGACTGACTTGACGGTTTCTCTACGGATGTACGGAGAACATTGCACTGATTGAAGGAAGAAACGCGGTAAAGCTTTTACAATACAAGGCTATCAACATATCCTGGGTTAGTGTCTTGGTGTTGGAAGTGGTTTTAAAGCAACAGCAGGGTTGTTGTATTCACTAGACACCAAACGGAGGGGAAAACGGACTGAAAACAGGGACCTGACCTGAATTTGTCCAACAAGAAAAGCCTGTTTTTTTTTAACGTTCTGTTGCCCTTAGTGCTACGGTGTGAAATACGACCCAGAGGACAACAAAAAAGAAAAATTGTTTTTGTATGTCAGCTGCTCCAACATGTTTTCAAGATACTAAATACACTTGACTTAGGCTTTGGGCGTTTAGTATGATCTGTCTATCTGAGATAATGGTGTTCACTAAACTTAATATAGAACTTCTTAATCTTTTTAAATGATACAAATTGAAAACATGAAGCATGTTTCTAAGTTCTATTGTTCATTACTGCTGAAAACCATTGTTCCTCCCCCCCCCTCTCTATGAACTTGTTTTAGGTTCTAGATATACCTATTGTAGGTATTGGCAATTTAACCTCAACCTTGAGATAGATGGAGCTTGTGTGTAACCTTGGCCGTAAACAAACAAACACAGTAACTATAGCAACCAGCACACTGTTCTTATTTCCAATGTATTACTGTACATAGAATATAACATATATATTTAGCTGAACAAAGACCTAATATAAAATCTGTGACTTGTCAAAATATACTAATATGGTAGCCCTATTATAAACACAACAATTACATGGGATGTAAATAATAATTTGATAATATACCTATATATACATACATTGAGTGTACAAAACATTAAGAACACCTTCACTAATATTGAGTTGGGTACCCCCCTTTTGCCTTCAGAACAGCCTCAATTCGTCCGGGCGTGGACTCCACAAGGTGTTGAAAGCGTTCCACAGGGATGCTGGCCCCAATGCTTCTCACAGTTGGGTCAAGTTGGCTTGTGGTCCGTTGGGTGGTGGACCGTTCTTGATGAACACAGGAAACTGTTGAGCGCGAGAGAGAACCAGCAGCGTTGCAGTTCTTGACACAAAACAAAACGTCGCGCCTGGCACCTGCTACCATAACCCCGTTCAAAGGCACTTTGTATGTGTGTGTCGCCCCCCCATTCACCCTCTGAATGGCACACATACACAATCCATGTCTCAAGGCTTAAAAATCCTTCTTTAACCTGTCTCCTCTCCTTTCATCTACACTGATTGAAGTGGATTTAACATCAATAAAGGGATCATATCTTTCACCTGGATCCACCTGGTCAGTCTGTGTCATGGAAAGAGCAGGTGTTCTTAATGTTTTGTACACTCGGTGTATATACACATAAGTTGAACTGGTGTCTGCTGCTGTGGGGAACGTGTGGGGGGGGGGGGGGTAACTTAAACATTTACTTGAGATTGTGAGGAAATAATGTTGTGCTTCCTTCCTGTCTAGCCTGTTTTAACCAATGAGTTTAGTTCCACTGTATTTTGTCATCCGGTGTCCATTCCAACTCACTTGAGCTGAGCCACTCCCCACTCCCCAATATTCTACTTCTTCTTACTAGACTCAATGTTTTGTCAAACTGTGTAAAGAAGAATGATATTTTTTTAGAAGTCTACTTATTTGTTTGAATTGCTCTTAAAAAATGATTTAATTATAAGGTAATAAATATGCAAGTGGTAACATTTGATGTTAGGATTACAGTGTGAGACTAAGTACAGTAGGGGTGTGTGTGTGTGTGTGTATATATAATACATATAAAATATATTATATTCCGAAGAATAGTTGTATCTTTCAGCAATATTTTATCTTTAATATGCAAGAGTTGAATCTATGAAAAATAATATGGATGGGATTTCTGTGTTGGGCTGGTATTCAATCAAACACACAGTACAGGAAAAAAAACTGCACTGTGGAGAAGAAAAAAAAACATTACTACTGTGCAAAACTTGAAAAACACTATTTTAAGTGTATGTGATTCATAGACCATGTTTACTGGGTGAAGAAGGAATCAACAAAATAAAACTCACTTTGATTTGAATGAGTTCATGAAAGACTGCTGTTTTTTTTTTTTTATATTGGAAAACCTTTTCCAGATTTTTTAAATTTATTTTCTTCCTCGTCTGGTCTTTGATTGAATCGGACCCATCTGTTCTGATTAACAGAGAGAGAGAGAGAGAGAGAGAGAGAGAGAGATCCTTCCTGAAACGTTTACCAAAGCACGGTCCACATTTCAGAACCACTGTCCACTTAACTCCCCTAATGAATGATACAGTAGTCACTCCTAGCCTGGATAAACCAGACTGAGAGCTGGTGAACGCAGCGTTCCAATCTGGGTTCACCAGGCTCAGCAACTACCACGGTCATTCCCAAACAGACGGAGCCCTCCTTCGCTCTCCCTTGGCCCTTGTTCGACCCCTATAGCTGATCTGAAAGGACCTGGTGTGGGCACGAGAGGAGTTTTTTTGTTTAGTTTGGGATAAGGCCTAAGTGCTGTAGGACCCTAGCCTGGTTCCAGATGTCGCCATCTAATCTGATCATTATCACAAGACATTAAAAATGGTCGTAGGAGTTGCAGGAACTCCCTTTTTTTTAATGAACTGTGTACAGTAATGCCCGTCTTGTCACGTTGTCCTGTTCTCAGTACGTATCCGTTTATTGTTGGGTATGTCCCACTGGAAAACCAAAAGGAAATTAGCCTGGTTCCAGATCTCATTTTTGCTGTCCTAGTGCAAACTCCTATGGCATGTCGTTGTTACGCTGCTGTAGGAGTTCACAGGACAACACAAACAGATCTGGGACCGGGCTGAAAGGAAATGGAACATCTGCTGTGTTGATTTGATTCTCCGGGTTTTTACAAATTTTAAATTGATTTCCTCCAGAAGTACATTTTATTTTGTGCTTCCTGGCTTCTTGAAATAGTAACCGTGTGGAGTTCTGTGGACTTTGGGACCAATTCTCTGCTGTATAATTGTCGCTTCTAAAGCCTTCCTTCCCCATGGCGTGATGGCTCCTCTATTGGTTCCTCCTTGGGATAACTTTACAGATGTCTCTTTGTGTAAACTAAACTGTCCTCTCGCTTATTAAAACACAACTTGTGGATTATACTCTCTTAGAAATAAAACTTTTTTTGCTTTTTTTTTTCTCGTTTTTCCCAGTAGGAGAACCGTTTTTTTTTTTTTGTTGTTCCAGGTAGAAGAACCCTTTGGTGGTGATAAAGGTGCTATGTAGAACCTTGTGTTTAGTGAAAGGAGAAATAGTTTTTTTTCCAGATGGTTCTCCTATGGGGACCATCGAAGAACCCTTTTCTGGTAGCACCTAACTTTTCTAAGAGTGTACTGCATGTGCGTTCAAAACAACCTGACCAAAAGTAGAGCTATCAAAAGCAAAGATTGTGGTCAAGCTTACGAGACTTTCTAAGCTATGATAACTTAAGTTAGTAACTAAGTTATTGCGTGGTTTAAGTTATAATATTGTGATGATCAGTTCTGTTAATATATAAGCCCAATACTGTTGGTTAGCACAGTAGTATTGCAACGAACTTGACCTAAAGTGTCAGAAATTTGTCAGGTATTATGCATTTGAAAAAGTTGGGGGTCTCATGTCTTACTTTTTATAATTTTTCTTTGTTTTTTTTAATTGTATTTTTTTTGTGTGTATAGACGTTTAAAAAAAAATATCTTTAACAAAAAAAAACAACATATTAAAAATATTTTTAAAAAACACATAAAACCACAGGGAGATGTTTTCCTGATAAATGATCTGCTATTTAATGAACATGATATTCTGTTATGTGCCCTTAACACAATAATTGTTCTCATATCTTCTCCTTCATTGCTAAGATGATTTTAAATGTTTATTTGTATTTTTAATTAACATGTTCATCCACTCCGTGAACACTGGCTCATTTAGATCTGTTTGAATGTTTAACACAGACACAACACTTCAACATGTCTGGTTAATCCCTCTTATTTCAGACGTGTCACTCAACAGTCTTGGTGACCTACAAGTAGGTACGTGGAAATACAAGGCCGTCTCCCATGCACTGTAAGGCTTTGTCCCATAGGGGGGGGGGGTGTACAAACGAGCTTTCCCACAATGCATCTAGGACGGTTCTTTTTGACCTCGTTCACATCGGCAACACACATCAATCATCCTGTGACAAACCCATCCTTTTTAGGTGGAGTATAATAAAAATAATATATGAAGAAAAAACTATATGTTAAATTGTATACCTTTTCTCTTGGCTTCTCTGACATTGTTGCCCTATATCTGACATAATATAACGACCATGTCTTATCTGTCTCGCATTTGTAAATCCCTTTGTCACAATTCTTATATTTTCAAAGTTGTCATTAATGAACCTTTTCACAGTATTTTGTAACGTAAATGAAACTGATTTGTCCAGAACATGGTAGTGAAAATAAATCTACCTCATCGTTGCCTTTTGACATAACGGCACCACCTAGTGTTGAGACACAGCTTTTAATAAGCATATCTCTATACCTCATTACTAAACAGTTATTTTTTTTAATTAGCATATATCTCTATACCTCATCATCGCATTTGATTTGACATAGATTTAAATTAGCATATATCTCCATACCTCATTGTCACACAGTTTATACTTATTCCCCATTTCTTCAAATAACAAAAAAGACCAAATTCTTGTGCAGGTCACCCAGAGTATGAACTCCTTCTCTTATCCATTTCCCCCAAATGATTGACTGCTTCCCCCACTCCAATAGCAGGATTCTACCATTCAGAAGCATATCTTGGTCTATGTAGAGACTCTTTGATCCTTGTATGTAATTGACAATCACACTGCCCTAGAATGGCTTAGAATTGGATTGATGTCCCTCATTTCTGTATCATTGGCTCCTTTTTGGGGATAGAATATTTAACGTCCTAAAGGAATTGTCGAACCGCTTTCGAAACCACTTTCCAACCCGCCTCACCTCAACATCCTCTCCTCCAGTTCTGAGTCATTCTTGATAGCTGGAAAGTCACAGCAGGGTAGCCTAGTGGTTCGAGTGTTGGACTACTAACCGAAAGGTTGCAAGATCAAATCCCCCGAGCTGACGAGGTAAAAATCTGTCGTTAACCCACTGTTCCCAGGCCGTCATTGAAAATAAGAAGTTATTCTTAACTCACTTACCTAGTTAAATAAATCAAAAATACAAAGTCACGTTATACAGTGGCTGTCTTTCTTTCTTTAGGGGAAATTATTTTCTGCGTACTGATGCGTGGTCTTTTTCCCACCCATATAAAGTCTGTAATAATACCATGATACTGCTTAAAAGGTTATGATGGAATGCATATCGGGAGCGTCATTGATATTAGTGATGCGCTGGTCAGTTGTTTGTTCAACCGCATCCAGCCTGGATGCTCGTAACCCATCCGCAACTACCGGACTAAATGTGATCGTGAAAATCTGAGGGGTGCACCCGATCTTAACCCGCTCATATAGAAAGTGTTCTGTAGGCTAGTCGGAGACGGAGGAACAATATTTATTTTACACAGGATGCAGGATTTTTGTTCCCAGTTAAGATATTGTAACGACCTAGGGGTTTATAATCGCGGAAATCGACCCTGCCGCACGAGCATGCTTTTGCCGTACAGTCGATAGCGCACCGGACCTCAGGCTCGAAGGTCGAGGTTTCTAACCCTTACCCGTTTCATTGCAATATGTTTTCTGCTTTAGGCCTAATTTCAGATAATTCGATAGGCTATTTGTTAGTCAACTTGTCTAATACCTGCACCAGAATAATGCCATAAATCGATACAATGAACGCTTCAATCTAGTAGACGTTGGTAAAGCTTTCTCTGTCATCTCTTTATTTCGTGGAGCAAAGACGTTTAGGGACCGGGGAGGAAATGTAATAACAAAAAAAAGGGTGATTTTTCTGTGCAAAATGTCCAAATGACATCAGTTTGGCCGGTTGTAAGGAAACAGAAACCTGTGAAAATGACCCAACATGTTTCTGATAAGATTTCAGTTAGGTTTGAATGCATATTGTATGTGTACTATCAGCTTTTATGCCGCTGATAAAGAAGCCACCTTTACAGACGGTCCCTAACAGTGGATTCGCATTCTCTCAAGTTGTTCAAATAAAGGAATCCTATTTCTCAGCTCCTGTTCCTGAGTCAAAATGTAGGCTACATTTGGTTTATCACTGTACTTCAAGAAATGAAGGAGTTAATATTTAGATTATGTGAGAGGTTATAGACCTACAGTCAGTGTCCATTTAACCCATCTGAACAGTAGGCTACAGTTCCCTTGACGTATTTAACCTCCCCATCTAGTGACTGTCGAATTATTATAACTCTTCACAATCACCACTTAACCACATTTTTCCCCAAACTTGACTTTTCTGGCCCTCCCTTCTCTTTACTTCCTCTTATTTAATTTAACTCTTACCATACCCCGTTCAAAGGCACTTAAAGCTTTTGTCTTGCCCATTCACCCTGTGAATGGCACACATACACAATCCATGTCTCCATTGTCTCAAAAATCCTTCTTCAACCCGTCTCCTCCCCTTCATCTACACTGACTGAAGTGGATTCTAAACAGGGGACATCAATAAGGGATCATATCTTTCACCTGGATTCACCTGGTCAGCTTATGTCACGGAAAGAGCAGGTGTTCCTAATGTTTTGTACACTCAGTCTATAGTGAAAAATACACAGTTAAAATATAATCACAACATTCAACCATTTTACCGTGTAACAACAGTTCATATAAGGAAATCAGTCAATTAAAAAAAATAATCATTGTAAGTAAGGATTTGTTCTTGACCTACTTGCCTAGTTTAATAAAGGTTCAATTAAAATTTGCTCAGCATATGTGGGAACTCCTTCAAGACTGTTGGAAAAGCATTCCAGGTGAAGCTGGTTGAGAGAATGCCAAGCGTGTTCTTTAAACACTTTTTTTGGTTACAACATGATTCCATATAGTACATTTGTTTCATCACAAAACCTGGAGGGCGACATCTGTCTGGTAACGTCCACAAAGCAAATATTGTATGTATCACCTGCAGCGAGGTGAAGCAAGTTCATGTTTTCAACAGTTATAGGACCTGTGACGCAAGTTCATGTGTTCAACAGTTATAGGACCTGCAGCAAGGTGAAGCAAGTTCGTGTTTTCAACAGTTATAGGACCTGCAGCGAGGTGAAGCAAGTTCATGTTTTCAACAGTTATAGGACCTGCAGCAAGGTGAAGCAAGTTCATGTTTTCAACAGTTATAGGACCTGTGACGCATGTTCATGTGTTCAACAGTTATAGGACCTGCAGCAAGGTGAAGCAAGTTCGTGTTTTCAACAGTTATAGGACCTGCAGCGAGGTGAAGCAAGTTCATGTTTTC
Organism: Oncorhynchus mykiss; assembly: GCF_057628025.1. NCBI lineage: Eukaryota > Metazoa > Chordata > Actinopteri > Salmoniformes > Salmonidae > Oncorhynchus > Oncorhynchus mykiss. Next base: position 4,142,710 of record NC_143027.1, read on the forward strand.
AACAGTTATAGGACCTGCAGCAAGGTGAAGCAAGTTCGTGTTTTCAACAGTTATAGGACCTGCAGCGAGGTGAAGCAAGTTCATGTTTTCAACAGTTATAGGACCTGCAGCGAGGTGAAGCAAGTTCATGTGTTCAACAGTTATAGGACCTGCAGCAAGGTGAAGCAAGTTTGTGTGTTCAACAGTTATAGGACCTGCAGCAAGGTGAAGCAAGTTCGTGTTTTCAACAGTTATAGGACCTGCAGCGAGGTGAAGCAAGTTCATGTTTTCAACAGTTATAGGACCTGCAGCGAGGTGAACCAAGTTCATGTTTTCAACAGTTATAGGACCTGCAGCGAGGTGAAGCAAGTTCATGTTTTCAACAGTTATAGTACCTGCAGCAAGGTGAAGCAAGTTCGTGTTTTCAACAGTTATAGGACCTGCAGCAAGGTGAAGCAAGTTCGTGTTTTCAACAGTTATAGGACCTGCAGCAAGGTGAAGCAAGTTCATGTTTTCAACAGTTATAGGACCTGCAGCGAGGTGAAGCAAGTTCATGTTTTCAACAGTTATAGGACCTGCAGCAAGGTGAAGCAAGTTCATGTGTTCAACAGTTATAGGACCTGCAGCGCGGTGAAGCAAGTTCATGTTTTCAACAGTTATAGGACCTGCAGCAAGGTGACGCAAGTTCATGTGTTCAACAGTTATAGGACCTGCAGCAAGGTGAAGCAAGTTCGTGTTTTCAACAGTTATAGGACCTGCAGCGAGGTGAAGCAAGTTCATGTTTTCAACAGTTATAGGACCTGCAGCAAGGTGAAGCAAGTTCATGTTTTCAACAGTTATAGGACCTGTGACGCAAGTTCATGTGTTCAACAGTTATAGGACCTGCAGCAAGGTGAAGCAAGTTCGTGTTTTCAACAGTTATAGGACCTGCAGCGAGGTGAAGCAAGTCTGTGTCCTGACTGTATTCTGTCAGTATCTACTCCCTAGTCTGTCTCCTGACTGTATTCTGTCAGTATCTACTCCCTAGTCTGTCTCCTGACTGTATTCTGTCAGTATCTACTCCCTAGTCTGTGTCCTGACTGTATTCTGTCAGTATCTACTACCTAGTCTGTCTCCTGACTGTATTCTGTCAGTATCTACTCCCTAGTCTGTGTCCTGACTGTATTCTGTCAGTATCTACTACCTAGTCTGTCTCCTGACTGTATTCTGTCAGTATCTACTCCCTAGTCTGTCTCCTGACTGTATTCTGTCAGTATCTACTCCCTAGTCTGTGTCCTGACTGTATTCTGTCAGTATCTACTCCCTAGTCTGTGTCCTGACTGTATTCTGTCAGTATCTACTACCTAGTCTGTGTCCTGACTGTATTCTGTCAGTATCTACTACCTAGTCTGTGTCCTGACTGTATTCTGTCAGTATCTACTACCTAGTCTGTGTCCTGACTGTATTCTGTCAGTATCTACTCCCTAGTCTGTGTCCTGACTGTATTCTGTCAGTATCTACTACCTAGTCTGTGTCCTGACTGTATTCTGTCAGTATCTACTACCTAGTCTTTGTCCTGACTGTATTCTGTCAGTATCTACTACCTAGTCTGTGTCCTGACTGTATTCTGTCAGTATCTACTACCTAGTCTGTCTCCTGACTGTATTCTGTCAGTATCTACTACCTAGTCTGTCTCCTGACCGTATTCTGTCAGTATTCACTACCTAGTCTGTGTCCTGACTGTATTCTGTCAGTATCTACTACCTAGTCTGTGTCCTGACCGTATTCTGTCAGTATCTACTCCCTAGTCTGTCTCCTGACTGTATTCTGTCAGTATCTACTACCTAGTCTGTGTCCTGACTGTATTCTGTCAGTATCTACTCCCTAGTCTGTCTCCTGACTGTATTCTGTCAGTATCTACTACCTAGTCTGTGTCCTGACTGTATTCTGTCAGTATCTACTCCCTAGTCTGTCTCCTGACTGTATTCTGTCAGTATCTACTACCTAGTCTGTGTCCTGACTGTATTCTGTCAGTATCTACTCCCTAGTCTGTCTCCTGACTGTATTCTGTCAGTATCTACTACCTAGTCTGTCTCCTGACCGTATTCTGTCAGTATCTACTCCCTAGTCTGTCTCCTGACTGTATTCTGTCAGTATCTACTACCTAGTCTGTGTCCTGACTGTATTCTGTCAGTATCTACTCCCTAGTCTGTCTCCTGACTGTATTCTGTCAGTATCTACTCCCTAGTCTGTCTCCTGACCGTATTCTGTCAGTATCTACTCCCTAGTCTGTCTCCTGACTGTATTCTGTCAGTATCTACTACCTAGTCTGTGTCCTGACTGTATTCTGTCAGTATCTACTCCCTAGTCTGTCTCCTGACTGTATTCTGTCAGTATCTACTACCTAGTCTGTGTCCTGACTGTATTCTGTCAATATCTACTCCCTAGTCTGTCTCCTGACCGTATTCTGTCAGTATCTACTCCCTAGTCTGTGTCCTGACCGTATTCTGTCAGTATCTACTCCCTAGTCTGTGTCCTGACAGTATTCTGTCAGTATCTACTCCCTAGTCTGTGTCCTTAGCCTGCCCGTGGCGCCGGGTCAGCGCCAGCTGCGTTTTCATCTTGCTGAACTCGATGGAGCAGCCACCCCCCCCCCTCCCCCCCAAAATGTTCTTCTTCAATCTGAGCCAAATTGACAGAGCGCTGATCCATTGTGAATGGGGGCGCACCAAGGGTGGCCAAATATATTTCAAGGGGGGACAAGTGCCACGCTCTCGTGCCACCCACCCCCCCGTCTCGTACCGCCCTCGTGCCACCACCCCCACCCCCCCTGTCTCGTACCGCCCTCGTGCCACCCCCCCCCCGCCTCGTACCGCCCTCGTGCCGCTCCCAGGAACCAGCACCAAGTTGAGTGTGAGGTACAGTAACACGGAATTCAATGTACATTGCCTAACAAAACTGTGATTTTGGAAGTCCTGGGGGTTTCCCCCGTGTAAATACTGAATATCGTCGCTGTCGGGTGGAAACTGCTTATCTCCGAAACAGACACTTTTCAGGAACTGGGGGGGGGGGATGCTTTTCAGGAACTGGGGGGGGGGGGGGGGGGAATGCCGTTTTAACGAACATACAATTCCGCAAGTTTTTTTAATAATTGTTCAGATTACATAGAGTTGAGTTACTGCTTTCAATATGTCAACAAACATATAGAAACTTACAAAAAGAGTTAGTGACAATATGTATTTCTTCTCCCCTCATCCTCTTTTCTCCTCCTGTCTTCTCCTCTCCCCCCTTCCCTCCCCTTTTCTCCTCTCCCCCTTCCCTTCCCTCCCCTCTTCTCCTCTCCAATCCTGTCTTTTCCTCCCCTCTCCCCCCTTCCCTCCCCTCTTCTCCCCTCTTCTCCTCTCCCCCTTATCTCCCCTCCCCTCTTCTCCTCTCCAATCCTGTCTTTTCCTCCCCTCTCCCCCTTCCCTACCCTCTTCTCCCCCCCTCCCCTCTTCTCCTCTCCCCGTTCCCTCCCCTCTTCTCCTCTCCCCCTTCCCTCCCCTCTTCTCCTCTCCAATCCTGTCTCTTCCTCCCCTCCCCTCTCTTCTCTCTCCATAGTAAACGGTTACTACAGTAGAAGTGGGTCAGCATCACTTCTCTCCTAATCTGTAATTTGCGTAGTAGCTCTTAATTGCGCTTTAATCTTAACACTACAGCTAAAGTGGTGAGTGGAAGGGTGTGTGTGTGTGTGTGTGTGTGCACAAAATTAAATTCCTCAGTGTGTTAAAGTGACGCCAGCCGGAGAACAGGGCTGAGAAAAAGGCAGTAGCTAGAGGGGAAGAGAGAGATCAGGCCTGAGAGAGAGATAGAGAGAGAGAGATCAGGCCTGAGAGAGATAGAGAGAGAGAGATCAGGCCTGAGAGAGAGATAGAGAGAGAGATCAGGCCTGAGAGAGAGCGAGAGAGATCGGGCCTGGGAGAGAGCGAGAGAGATCGGGCCTGGGAGAGAGAGAGAGAGATCAGGCCTGAGACAGAGCGAGCCTGGGAGAGAGAGAGAGAGAGAGATCAGGCCTGAGAGATAGAGAGAGAGATCAGGCCTGAGAGATAGAGAGAGAGATCAGGCCTGAGAGATAGAGAGTGAGATCAGGCCTGAGAGATAGAGAGAGAGATCAACCCTGAGAGATAGAGAGAGAGATCAGGCCTGAGAGATAGAGAGAGAGAGCAGCAGCACAATTAGACCCAACCAAATCATGAGAAAACAAAAAGATAATTACTTGACACATTGGAAAGAATGGCCCTACACAGAGAGTACACAGCGGCAGAATACCTGACCACTGTGACTGACCCAAAATTAAGGAAAGCTTTGACTATGTACAGACTCAGTGAGCATAGCCTTGCTATTGAGAAAGGCCGCCGTAGGCAGACATGGCTCTCAAGAGAAGACAGGCTATGTGCTCACTGCCCACAAAATGAGGTGGAAACTGAGCTGCACTTCCTAACCTCCTGCCCAATGTATGACCATATTATAGAGACATATTTCCCTCAGATTACACAGATCCACAAAGATTTAGAAAACAAAAACCCAATTTTGATAAACTCCCATATCTACTGGGTGAAATTCCACAGTGTTCCATCACAGCAGCAAGATTTGTGACCTGTTGCCACGAGAAAAGGGCAACCAGTGAAGAACAAACACCATTGTAAATACAACCCATATTTATGCTTATTTATTTTATCTTGTGTCCTTTAACCATTTGTACATTGTTAAAACACTGTATATATATATATATATATATAATATGACATTTGTAATGTCTTTATTGTTTTGAAACTTCTGTGACTGTAATGTTTATTTCACTTTTGTATATTATCTACTCCACCTGCTTTGGCAACGGTAACATATGTTTCCCATGAAGCCCCTTGAATTGAATTGATAGGATCAGGACTGAGAGAGAGAAAGAGTACAAGTGACAGAGAGAAAGAAGGAGAGGGGAGAGGGGATGGGAGCGTTATCGTGTCAGTCAGCCAACCAGCCAGTCAGTGTGACATTGCGCTGTCTCTGTAGAGAGAATTGCTGCCGATGTGACTTTATGATTGATGGGGTCTCTGGCAGTTCCACACTTGTTGGCCTGACAACAACACCGCCTTCTTCCAGACAAAGAGATCCCTGGTTAGAGAGTTTTGGGAAGGGTGAGGGAGATTTTTGGGAAGGGTGAGGGAGAGTTTTGGGAAGGGTTAGGGAGAGTTTTGATAAGCGTTAGGGAGAAGTTTGGAAAGCATTAGGGAGAGGTTTGGGAAGCGGGTTTTGGGAAGCGTTAGGCTTAGGGAGGGATACCCTTCCCCCCTGATTTGGAAAGTCCCATAGTTGACAGTGCACGTCGGAGCCCATTCTACTGCCAATGGAGATTGCATGGCTGTGTGCTCGATTTTATACAACCTGTCATCAAGTGTGGCTGAAATAGTCGACTCCACTCATTTGATGGTGGTCTCTTGAGCATAGCGACAGATCCGTTTCTTGGCCAGGGCTGTTGTTTCGTTGTACCAATTCGGAGGCAAGTCCTCTCTGCATTTGAGGCTACTAAAGCCCATGAAACTGGTCCATGAGATCCCTCGATATGTTTGTCAAACTCAGACTCCATGTCATCAAACATCCTCTCTTTAGCACACGGACAAGTTCATTTACATTTTTGTTGTTGTTGTCTTCTGTGTTATTTTTTCCCCCATTTCATTCTACAGGCCTTTATTAGGCAAGTCAGTTAAGAACAAGTTCTTATTTTCAATGACGGCCTAGGAAACAACCTTGTCAGCTCGGGGATTTGAACTTGCAACACTTTCGGTTATTAGTCCAATGCTCTAACCACTAGGCTACCCTGTCACCCCACACTTGTACTGCCAAACATCTATTTGTATTAGAGCAAATAGGCTTTCCCCACAGGTGATGTGTAGAGATGAAGTGACATGTTTTGGGATTTAGAGAGATATATATATATATATATTTATTATTTTTTTGAATGCTAGACAGTGAACAAAAGTATTTAATATATGGTGTATAACAATAATTTTAAAAAAGGCTATTAAATAAATATTGTTTAATGTGTGTCTCTCAGTTTTATGTCATTGGTGTTAACTGACTTGAAAGTCACTGATTGAGGCCTCCTGGGTGGCGCTGTACTGCAGCGCCAGCTATGCCATCAGAGACCGGGAGGTCCATGGGGCGACGCACAATTGGCCTAGCGTCGTCCGGGTTAGGGAGGGCTTGGTCGGTAGGGATGTCCTTGTCTCATCGCGCACCAGCGACTCCTGTGGCGGGCCGGGCGCAGTGCGCGCTAACCAAGGCTGCCAGGTGCACAGTGTTTCCTCCGACACATTGGTGCGGCTGGCTTCCGGGTTGGATGGCGCTGTGTTAAGAAGCAGTGCGGCTTGGTTGGGTTGTGTATCGGAGGACGCATGACTTTCAACCTTCGTCTCTCCCGAGTCCGTACGGGAGTTGTAGCGATGAGACAAGATAGTAGCTACTAAACAATTGGATACCACGAAATTGGGGAGAAAAAGGGGTAAAAAAGAAAGAAGAAAGTCACTGATTACAAAGAACAGGAAACTTAAGCTTCTTATTAAAGAACATTATTAGCTAATCACAACCTTTTAGTATGTTATAGGTTTGAGTATTCCATTGATCATTTGGTGTGTCTGATACAAAGGGTCACCTGGTGTGTCTGAATACAAAGGGTCACCTGGTGTGTCTGAATACAAAGGGTCACCTGGTGTGTCTGAATACAAAGGGTCACCTGGTGTGTCTGAATACAAAGGGTCACCTGGTGTGTCTGAATACAAAGGGTCACCTGGTGTGTCTGAATACAAAGGGTCACCTGGTGTGTCTGAATACAAAGGGTCACCTGTTGTGTCTGAATACAAAGGGTCACCTGGTGTGTTTTAAATGAAGGGAAATAACATGGTGAGTAAAATTACTAATCATATCACTTTAGAAAATTATTTTATTTTTTGAAGACTTAAAGGCCTTTAGATTTGAGCATTTGTGGATTATTTTAAAACATTTTTTAACTCCTCCAATTTCTCATTGGGGTTATCGTTTATATTTTATTTATTTAACAGAAGCTGTTATCCAGAGTGACTGCAGACATTTAAATATTTGTTTGTACTCGTACTCATCCCTGTGGGAATCGAACCCACGCCCCTGGCGTTGCCAGTGCCATGCTCTACCCACTGAGCCACACGGAACCACCGTCATTGGTGTTATTAATCCTACTGGTGTCACTATGTTATTATAATGGTAAACATTATTTAAAGTCATTAAGCTACCATATTAGTTTCTTTAGAATGGACCCAAATACATATACTTTTTTTTTTTCACCCAAAGCGCAATGCCCAAAAATGCGAAACGTAATTAAAGAACGACCTTCATGCCAGGTTTAGGACCTCGTATTGTATCTTTCAGAGACCCCCAAAATGATGTATAAAACAGTCTTAAAACGATCAACTTTGGTTTAGATACGAGCATCATTATACCGGGAACATCATTATACCGGGAGCATCATTATACCGGGAACATCATTATACCGGGAGCATCATTATACCGGGGTGGGGGGGGGGACCCCCTAACTTAACACCTTATTTAAAAATATATATTGTTGTTTCATCCTTCACTCCATGAAATGATGACCTCTTCCTAAATATCTGGTCACGTGATTCATTATGTGTTGTAGGTTTCGTAGAGAAAAGCTCAACTCACCCCACTCTCCATTTTCCTTATCATTGGTGCACTCCTGTAATGTACGGATAAAAACACACAGCAAAAAACACAGTTGGATCTACATGAAACTACTATCAAATAAAAGTAAACAAAAACAATTGCTGGTAAACAAATATACCACATATATAAAATATACATACTGCCCTCAGACTGAATGTAAACATAAACTTTATAAAGTCATGAGTGATTCATTCACCTGCGTCCCACAACGGTGGCAATGAGAGAAATGAAAGACTAGAATGTGAGTCAATCTATTGGTGCTCATTTACTAATGGTCTGGCCCTGTTCCGGCCTACTGTCGGGCCGGGTGTTTAAATCATAATGGTGCCCCAAGCCTGACTTGCTGCTGTACTGCAGTGGTGTGTGTGTGTGTAGGTGGGTGGGTGGATGGATGGAGAGTGTTAATGAGGCGCGTGGCATCGTAGTCATGGAGATATATCAGACGAACATAAAAATCCTCCCTGCACTTTTAATATCAGGACTTTACTGCAATATTAAAGAACCTGCAGACAGAGGGAGGGAGAGAGAGAGAGAGAGAGAGACAGAGAGAGAGAGAGAGAGGGAGGGAGAGAGAGAGAGAGTAAAGGGAGGAGGTAGAGAGAGAGAGAGAGAGAAAAGGGAGGAGGTAGAGAGAGAGAGGGTAGAGAGAGAGAGGGGAGTAGAGAGAGAAGGGGTAGAGAGAGAGAGAAGGGGTAGAGAGAGAGTGGGTGGAGAGAGAGAGAAGGGGTAGAGAGAGTGGGTAGAGAGAGAGAGAGAGAGGGGGGGGGGTAGAGAGAGAGTGGGTAGAGGGGGGGGGGGGGTAGAGAGAGGGAGGGAGACTGAAAAATAAAGCTGCTTTATGGGCCTGATAGAGTGTGTTCCTATCAGGGGCCATGCTGCATTAATCTAGTAGTTGCTCGTATTCTCTGTGTTACCATGAACCAGCAGCTGGGAACCCATGTGGAGGCAGTGTCTTCTACATGGAACCAGTCATGAAGCAGCCGTGGTAAAATATCAGAAAACAGCGTCAGCTACCCCCCTACTTCTTTCAATTTCCGCCTGAAGACATACCCAAATCTAACTGCCTGTAGCTCAGGCCCAGGACCAAGGATATCCATATTCTTGGTTTCATTTGAAAGAACACACTCTGAAGTTTGTGTAAATGTGAATTGAATGTAGGATAATACAACACAATAGATCTGGTTTAGATAATACAATGAAACAAAACATACATTTTTTCATTTTTATGTTGTATCATCATCTTTAAAATGAACAATACAAAACAAACATTCAGATATGATGATGGGGACAATTTCAGTGAAAAACATAAGAGGGCACCAGTACTTGTGCAAAGTTTCAGAATGATAACTTCCAAAATGAGTGTGCTACATGACATTTATCATTAAGTCACCCAGGTGTCCCACAGAAGTAGCCCAAATGTACCCAAGAACAACAGGAGGGTGGATTATTAAACCTAGTACAATAGGAGGGTGGATTATTAAACCTAGTACAATAGAAGGGTGGATTATTAAACCTAGTACAATATGAGGGTGGATTATTAAACCTAGTACAATAGGAGGTTGGATTATTAAACCTAGTACAATAGGAGGGTGGATTATTAAACCTAGGACAATATGAGGGTGGATTATTAAACCTAGTACAATAGGAGGGCGGATTATTAAACCTAGTACAATAGGAGGGCGGATTATAAAACATAGTACAATAGGAGGGCGGATTATAAAACCTAGTACAATAGGAGGGTGGATTATTAAACCTAGGACAATAGGAGGGTGGATTATTAAACCTAGGACAATAGGAGGTTGGATTATTAAACCTAGTACAATATGAGGGTGGATTATTAAACCTAGTACAATAGGAGGGTGGATTATAAAACCTAGTACAATAGGAGGGTGGATTATTAAACCTAGTACAATAGGAGGGCGGATTATTAAACCTAGTACAATAGGAGGGTGGATTATAAAACCTAGTACAATAGGAGGGCGGATTATAAAACATAGGACAACAGGAGGGTGGAAGGTTGAACCTAGAACAACAGGAGGTTTGAATTTAGAACCTAGGACAACAGGAGGGTGGAATTTTAGAACCTAAAACAACAGGAGTTTAAAATGTTGAACGTAGATCAACCGGAGGGTGGATTATAAAACCTAGGACAAAAGGAGCGTGAAATTTAGAACCTAGGACAACAGGAAGATGGAATTTAGAACCTAGGACAACAGGAAGATGGAATTTAGAACATAGGACAAGAGGAAGATGGAATTTAGAACCTAGGACAACAGGAAGATGGAATTTAGAACATAGGACAAGAGGAAGATGGAATTTAGAACCTAGGACAACAGGAAGATGGAATTTAGAACCTAGGACAAAAGAAGGTTGGAATATAAAACGTAGAACAAAAGGATGGTGGAATGTAGAGCCTGGGACAACAGGAGGGTGGAATGTAGAGCCTGGGACAACAGGAGGGTGGAATGTAGAGCCTGGGACAACAGGAGGGTGGAATGTAGAGCCTGGGACAACAGGAGGGTGGAATGTAGAGCCTGGGACAACAGGAGGGTGGAATGTAGAGCCTGGGACAACAGGAGGGTGGAATATAAAACGTAGGATAAAAGGAGGTTTGAATTTATAGCCTAGGACAAAAAGAGGACGGAATTTAGTTCCTAGGACAAGAGGAGGGTGGAAATGTCGCGCCCTGACCTTAGAGATCCTTTTATTTCTCTATTTGGTTAGGTCAGGATGTGACTAGGGTGGGCATTCTAGTTTTTTCATTTCTATGTTGGCCTAGAATGGTTCCCAATCAGAGGCAGCTGTCTATCGTTGTCTCTGATTGGGGATCATATTTAGGCAGCCTTTTTTCCACCTGTTGTGTGTGGGATCTTGTTTTTGTATTGAAGCCTTTTACACTACAAAGCTGCATGTTCGTTTTGTTACTCTTTATTTGTGTTGTTGCTGGTTCACATGAATAAATATGATGAACACCTTTCACTCTGCACCTTGGTCCAATCCTTCCAACAACGACCGTGACAGAAGATCCCACCACCCACGGACCAAGCAGCGTGCCCAGGAGGAGCAGGGATCCGTCCAATGCCACCTGTGTCACCTCCCCGTTTTCATCCTGAGGAGCGTGTTAGCCGTCCAATGCCACCTGTGTCAGCTCCCCGTTTTCATCCTGAGGAGCGTGTTAGCCGTCCTGTGACACCTGTGTCAGCTCCCCGTTTTCGTCCTGAGGAGCGTGTTAGCCATCCGATGCCACCTGTGTCAGCTCCCCGTTTTCATCCTGAGGAGCGTGTTAGCCGTCCGATGCCACCTGTGTCACCTCCCCGTTTTCATCCTGAGGAGCGTGTTAGCCGTCCGATGCCACCTGTGTCAGCTCCCCATTTTCATCCTGAGGAGCGTGTTAGCCGTCCAATGCCACCTGTGTCAGCTCCCCGTTTTCATCCTGAGGAGCGTGTCATCTCTGCCGGCTTCACGCACCAGGTCTCCAGTGCACCTCCACAGCCCAGCACGTCCTGTGCCAGCTCTCCGCACTTGCATTGAGGAACGTGTTATCGTTTCGGTACAATGTGTGCCGGTTATATGCACCGTGTCTCCAGTGCGCATCCACAGCCCAGTACGTCCTGTGCCAGCTCCCCGCACTTGCCGTGCGAAGGTTGTCATCTGTCCAGGACACGTTGTGCCAGCTCTACGCTCCAGATCTTCAGTGTGCCTCCACAGCCCAGTACGTCCTGTGCCGGCTTCACGCACCAGGTCTCCAGTGCGCCTCCACAGCCCAGTACGTCCTGTGCCGGCTCCACACTCCAGGCCTCCGGTGCGTCTCCCCAGGCGGTACGTCCTGTGCCGGCTCCACGCTCCAGGCCTCCTGCGCGTCTCCCCAACCGGTACGTCCTGTGCCGGCTCCACGCTCCAGGCCTCCTGTGTGTCTCCCCAGCCCGGTACGTCCTGTGCCGGCTCCACGCACCAGGTCTCCTGCGATGGTCTGCAGTCTGGGGCGTCCAACGACGGTTCCCAGTCCGGAGCCTCCAGGACCTAGGACAACAGGAGGGTGGTATTTAGAACCGAAAACCAAAGGAGGGTGGAACATTAAACCTAGGAAAACAGGAGGTTGGAATGTAGAGCCTAGAAAAACAATGGTAGACTATAAAATCTAGGACAACAGGAGGGTGGAATGATGAACCTACGACAACAGGAGGGTGGAATGATGAACCTACGACAGCAGGAGGGTGGAATGATGAACCTGCGACAACAGGAGGATGGCAAACTGCTTGTCCTTCTACAACAGATGACATACTGCTGGTCCTGCTATAACAGATGACATACTGCAGGTCCTGCTATAACAGATGACATACTGCTGGTCCTGCTATAACAGATGACATACTGCAGGTCCTGCTATAACAGATGACATACTGCAGGTCCTGCTATAACAGATGACATACTGCTGGTCCTGCTATAACAGATGACATACTGCTTGTCCTTCTACAACAGATGACATACTGCTGGTCCTGCTATAACAGATGACATACTGCTGGTCCTACTATAACAGATGACATACTGCTGGTCCTACTATAACAGATGACATACTGCTGGTCCTGC